>NC_138889.1:25855356-26141706 GCF_965194825.1 Balaenoptera physalus
AATTTTCTTTTCTGGAAAATGGGAATAATAATACCTACCTGGAATGGTTGTTGTGAGAATTAAAGAAAAATAGAAAACCCTTAACCTAGTGTCTGCATCAATAAAATATCATTTTTGCTATTAAAATCCTTTGTTGGGGCACCTTTCCACTTCACAATCCTCTCTCCTTTCTCTGATCATTTCCTTCCTATCCAGAGACATGGGTGTGTTGGTAAGAACAGCACTGACCAAAATTATGGGGAAAAGGGATGCCTCCAGGAGGCATATGACTTATTATGGGCCAGTGGGAGGCTCTTCTCTACAAATTTAGAAATGGAGCCCAGAAAGAAATCAAGCTTTCCAGGTGCCCAGGACTGTAACATGCAAACCCAAAGATTCTTGGTAACCACATTGGGAAGTGTCTACCTGGGAGCACGGAAGCAGGTCTGCAGGTCCCAGGAGAGATATAAGGAGACAAACAGAGAGACACAGCGATGGAAGAAAGAGGGTGCTCGTGGCACCCAGCCCCTTCCTGGGGCCCAGCTACATCCTTTCTCTGGCTGCCACACGGCGACCCTCTAGCCCAATATTTCCCTTATTTTCCTTAAGCTAGCTGAAGTTGGTTTCTGTTACTTACAACCAATTAGTCTTCACTAGACAATGACGATGATGATGACACCATTACCATGATGATTATATGCACATAAAGATAGACTTTATCTTGACTTTGGTTTCTCCAAAGCTACTTTAAAAAGTGGCTTTGTGTTCCTCTTAAAAAGATAGTGCTACACACAACCCCAGGACCATGGGCAAACCTTTGCCTAGGCCACTGTCCTTAAGTATGGGGAAGAAGGTTGATTGGGAGTGAGACAAACCCACCTGTCTGATTCTCTTCTCCCTGAAGTCAGCTTACTAAAAACTGATGGGTCCTTTGGAGCTCTGCCATTTACCTTGCGCAAATAATTTAAACTTTCTGAGGTTCAGAAACATTTCAATAATACAATTATTATGAACAACTATATACAAGGCACCAGACAAAAAGCAGAGTACACAGTGAGTGGTACCTATTATTACTAAGCTTTCCCCCTTAAAATCAACATCCACAGAACTTCCCAGCACACATTTCCAGGTTAACATACTTAACCACGATCAGATATAAGAGAAAGGGCCCTTTCTTTGCCCTTGGCTGGTGTATCGCACTCCTGGATTGAGAGGGCTGGGAGAGGACCTACAGCTCTCAGAGGCCCCTACTTGGCTCTGTCCAGACCACGTTTGGCTGGCACTCTCCCTTCTCTATCTTTGGGCAACGATATTTACCAGTAGCCAACATTTTACTAGGTACTCTAGGAAGATATACAAAGAACAAAAGTAGAACACGTGGTCCTTCCTACACTCCAGAAGCTTATAATAACTGATATTTTAATGAAGCAACATAAGCACCAGCTAATGAGGCACAAATGAAGTGTCTACATGCTGTGAAGGTGCTGAGGAGAGCGGGGGATGCGGATTAGCCAAGCTCTGAAACAATGCTTGATGACAAGGCATGAAAGAGCTTGAAATGATGATAAGGAAATTGGTAAGGAAGTAACAAGGGTACAGACCCTGTAATAATCTTCACATGTCCGTCAGTTATGTGAAAGAGGATCCACTTAGGCAACGAGAAGTCTGGGATGAGAGGATGAGCATATAGGGTTGGGGATACAGGTTCTCAAGTCATCTAAGTGGTAAAATCACCCAAACAAACGAGTGAGTGGTTTTCAAAACTGAAAACCATATTAGAACAATCTGGGGGCCTTAAAAATGCTGAAGGATGCCTGGTCCACCTTCCAGAGAATCTGATTTCACTGGTTTGGGGTGCTTCCTGGGAATCAGGATTTTTAAAAGCTCCCCAGATGATTCTACAGCATAGCCAGGGCAGAGAACCACTGCCCTACACAATGAAGATATGTAGGCTAGGAGCCAGCAGACTTTGTGGGTTTTCTCTGTTGATGAGAATGAGCTAAGTGTGAAAACTTGGGAGATTTGGGACCAAGGGTAAAGTAGACATTCTTATAAGGGACCCATCTTCACTCCTCCCTGGAGTCCGATTTCACTCCGTGAGTGATATAAGCTCAGGCATCCTTCCATCACCTTCTCTGTTGCAACACTGCTCAGACCGCCAGGCCAATGCTCACTGGTCAGTGCCCAAAGGAAAACTTCCAGTGCCTGTGGCCTGATAGACCATTCATCGTGGGGGAAGGGAGGTCAAGCCCAGCTGAGGGGGCGGTGCAAACCTCTGCTGGCTCTCAGCACAAAGAGAGTGTTGGAAACTGCACATTTCCAAAGTTCTGAATACAATATTTCCTCATTGAAGCTGTTCCCACTGGCTAGTATCTTGGCACATGGTGGGAGAGGGCTTGGGGGGGCGGGGAGGGGGCAGGCAAGGAGGACCAAGAACAAAAGTCGTTTCGTTGTTTCAAGCTCAAGGGAGCTCTGGACATCTCTCTGACTATAATTCATTCCAAACTTTAATGAGCAAAGCCAAAGAGCTACAATCTTTGTATTCTGAGTCTGCATCTAGACTTTGGTTAAGTTGTAATCAGTACCGGTTATGTGTGAGGCACACTATGCTACACGTGAGCTAATACAAGACAAGTATAGAGAGCCCTCTGCTCCTGAGGAGGGCACAGTGTGAAGTGGCTGACTGGTGCACCATTATTCCTCTTGGTGACCACCCCCCACGTCTGCACACACACTTAACCACAAAGCTTCTGCAGCCATTTTGTACAACGTGGTCCTGCCATGCCCCCCTGGAGAGAGTTGTTAGGATAAAGGTTGAGCCCCTGACCCAAACTGGGCCAATCAGAGGCTTTCCCCAGGAATTTATAAGGAGAGGTCACTCTCTCCATATGGCTGGGCAGGTAACCCAGGAACTACATGTGGCTGTGTTTCCTGCTAGAGGGCCAAGAGGCAGAGAAGGGTGAAACTCACAGAGTAACCAAGGTCACATCTCTCCCATCTGGCACCAGCACCCAACCAAGACCAGATCCATCCCTGTGCTTGGGTTCTACAAGACATTTGTGTCACTTCCTTATAATAATAAATTATCCTTAAAAAAGTTAAGCTGTCTTGAGTTTATTTCTATTATTTAGAACTAATAATGATAAAAACTTACAATTACATGGTATTTACTATACGCCAAACATTGTTCTAACTATTCTACATATATTACCTCATTTAATTTTTACAACATCTTTCTGAGTTAGGTACTGTAATGATCTCCAGTTTATGGATGAGGAAAGTGAGACACAGAGAGAGTAACCGAGTTGCCTGAGTTTTCGCAGACCAAATAGTATAAAATAATACAGCCCTTGTGGATTCATAGTCAGATTCTACCTACAACCTTCTCATGCAAACTTCATCGAGACAATACACTCAGGACATAGTTAATATCAACACGAGGCATAGGAAAATGTGTCCAAATACCCACAGTTGGGTTTTTGTTTTTGTTTTTGTAAATAAAATGGTGAAATGTATTTAGCACACAATAAGGCAAGGCACTGAGAAACAGAGATAAAAAGAAGAAACTGTCTCTACGTGATTAGAGGACTTTACAAAATACCAGGCTTTTGCAAAAAGAAAATAATTATAAAAAATACAAACAGGGGGCTTCCCTGATGGCTCAGTGGTTAAGCATCCGCCTGCCAATGCAGGGGACACGGTCCCCTGCCCTGGTCCGGGAAGATCCCACATGCTGCGGAGCAACTAAACCCATGCGCCACAACTACTAAGTCTGCTCTCTAGAGCCAGCGAGCCACAACTATTGAAGCCCGCGAGCCTAGAGCCCGTGCTCTGCAACAATACAAGCTACCGCAATGAGAAGCCCGTGCACCGCAACAAAGAGTAGTCCCAGCTTGCCACAACCAGAGAAAAGCCTGCATGCAGCAAGGAAGACACAACACAGCCAAAAATAAAATAAATTAATTTTTTAAAAAAGTGATGCATTTACAAAAAACAAAAGTTTTGATGCTTCAAAACTTTTTCTGTGGTGTTCGCATAATGTGAACCTTCACGTGCTCAAGAGGCAAAAGATGGGGGGGAGAAAAGATCCATGACTGAGCCTAAAGCATTAAAGTAGAAAATGGATTTCAATAAAACATGATATAAAAATAAGAACTGTAAGTGGAATTGAAAGGAAATGACATAAAACTCCAGCACAAGGCTGCTTGCTGCAGTTCTGGAAACTTTACTTCTTGCAGCTGCACAACCATCAGTAATCAGGGTCTTTTCCTTTCCACCTCTGTGAATTTATCATGTGTGATGATGTACAGCAGCCCTTGGGTTTCACGTCAAACAGCTTCTCCTGCCCTTCTAAACCTCAGGGGACCGGGGCTGGACAAGTGTCCAATCCTCCCCAGGGAAATCAAAGGGGAGGTCAGGGCCAGCACTGAGGAGAGGACCCTCCCTGACTCTCGTGTCCTCAGCCGCCTGTCCCATCAATAAAGAACCACAGCACCCCTTGGGTTTCTTCTCCAAGGGGCCTCTCTTCCCATCAGCAAAACTGAAGTCATGGCCCCTCCAGACCAGGGAAGGTTCCTGAGTAGAACACAGCTGAAGTGGTGCCCCAGGAGACATCAGCTCCACAGTCATTGGGTTGTGATGGAGTCAGAGCAGGGAGAGGACAGACAGGGGGACATGGCCCTAAGTGGCAGAAAACATCAATGCAAACGCAGCCTGGGTCCTCTCCAACCAGGAGGAGTTTTGCAGGGGGGCGGAATACAAAAGTTGGAAAACTTAGGACTTGGCCTAATGTTCAGCTCCATAAATTTCCCTAATATAATCCTCAAGTCGTGGTTGGACATCTTCATCATCTTCTGGAACACTCTGCCCTGGCCTCTCCCAGAAATCAGCCAGTTGGTGCCAAGCCCAGCAGCTGTCTCACTTCTGATATCAGGGTTGAAGGATGCTGGAGTTAGTTAGATGATCCTGTAAAATCTCTTCTCACCCTCAGAGTCTCTGACTGCATACTGGAGTTGTTCATGTTAAATGCTGCCTTCTGAATTTATTAGTAGTGGAAAGATTCTTATCTGGGGGAGTCTTACCTGTGTTATCTTCTTTACTTCTCATCCTAAACCTAAGAGGTGGGCATTGTCATCCCCATTTTACATATGAGGAAACTGAGGCTCCGAGCAGTTAGGGGAAACTGCATGGTGAGGAGAGGCAGTGGTTGGAAGCATGGACTAAGTCCATGAACCTGACTTTAAATCTCAGCTCTGCTTCTTCGAGCAGCAGAACCTTGAGCAAGTGACTTAACCCCTTGTAAGGGGTAATGAGATGGTGCCTTAGGCCAAGTGCCTAGCATGTCATGGGCACTTCATTAATGGTAGCTGCTGGTGTTGGTGGTTATTCTTGCAGAAAGTCACTTGCTCAGGGTCATACGACTACCAAGAGGGGCTGAAGTGGAACTTAAGCTCAGTCCCTCCAAGATCTGTGCCCTTTCCATTAACTTACACCCTCTGTCAAGTGTGTGCGGCCAGCAAGCTTTAAAAATAACCAGTTACTGATCATCAATTCTGTGCTAGGTATTGGACTGGGCACTTTACACAAGTGATTCCATTCAACCTTAGGAACAACGATGAGGTAGCTGCCATTCTTCTCCCTATTTCAGAAACGTGGAGACTGAGGTACAGCCTCTATACTGCCCATCTTCAGCTGGTAAGTAATGGAGCAGAATTTGACCCCTGAATCCACTGACTCCAAAGTCAGACTGGGAACCTCTGCACATTTTGCCTTCCAGGTACAATATTTTTCACCTCTGCACCCAACACTCTGCTACGTTCTGGAAGCACTCAAAAGTTAAGCCATCTAGGATCTCATCATGCATGGGCTGTACCTGAGTGGGCTGGAAGCCAGCCTGAAGGTAGAGATGCTGGTCGTGCCTCTGCCAGATTCGGCAGCTTTGTAGAATGTTGCCCAGTTTGGAAGCCAGCTCACTCCTCGGAGTTCTCCCAGCCCACTCAGCCCCTCCAGACAGGGGCGCTGGAGATGTGTCTGCTTCTCAGAGCCTGGGCTCTGAGCTTGACCATGGGTGACGGATTTCCCCATCTGCATCCTCCATCCCTGCCCATCTGAGAATGCAGAGAGCGGCTCATGAGTCTTAACATGAGAGATGGCTCAGCCAGCAGCACAGAGCTAAGTGCTGGGCTAGTGCAAGAGGGGAGGGGGGGAAATGGGACCCGCCACTCAGGGAAATGCAGTGTCAGAATCCTATGATTCCCCACATGAATGGCTTTCGGCTGTATATGGTTTGATATTAAAGTACAAATCCAATTGCTCAGTTACTCCAGGCAGGAGACTGGCTTCTCCCTCTAAGGAGAATGGAGGCACTTGCCACCCATGATGCTTCGCCAAGAAGGAAACCCTGAGCTTTCTGCTACCAGGGGCCCAGCCCAGGAGGCTGAGAAGATCCCCGGGGATGGCAGAGGTTTGGCTCTTGCCGGTGCTGCCGCGGTGCCGGGCTTCACAGGGCCCGCTGGGCTAGGTAATGTGAAATGCTGCCGTGTCAAAAGAAGCGCTTTTGAAGTCTCAGCTTTCATCTCCCGGTGCTTCCCCAAGCAGAAGTGACAGGGAGGGATAAAATGCAATTTATTCACCAGCCCAGGAGGCTCATTTCCAAATACAATAGCTGTGCCAGGCAGTGGGCCTTCCCCAGAAGAGACGAAAGGGAAGAAAGAAAAACCCAAGAAAAAGAAAATCGTCTGAACTGAGAATCAGGCCATTAGAAGAGAGCTTTGCAGGGTGACCAGCTGGGCCACAAAGGAAGCCGCTCTCTGTTTGGTGCCTGAGACACCTCTGCCCTGTCTGGAGTAAGAAAATGGCATCTTTGGGGAGGATGGCTCTCGTGTGACATTAGAAATAAGGTGATAGGTTAGAAATAAGGTCACTGGTTAGGAATAAGGCCAAAGGCACTGGGCCTCAAAGGAATCATGCTTCAGGCAAGTAAAGTCCCAGCTCCTCAGCCACTTCCCCAACCCCAGGGAGGCCCTCACCCCACCTGAGGCAGCGGGGCAGTTGGGCCTACAGGGATATTGCATTTTCAGGCTGGCTCCCGTGAGGGGGGGCGATTGTTCTGCAGCCGCTCTCAAGGCTGCAGAGAGCAGTCACGTCCCCTCCCTGAGCCTCCATCCGCTCCCCTGCAAAAAGGAGAAAAGAATACCTACTTCATCCTGTTGGTTTAGGATGAAAGGAAGTAACGCGTGTTGAAAATACCAAAGTGGTACCTGCCATTCAGAAAGCATCTGAGACATTTTTGAACTGTAACCCTCTTCCTAGAATGCCTGACCCCATCTCATTCTCCTTCTCGTTCTCCAGGCAGACTTTGAATTTATCCTCCCAATCTCCATTTTGGCTTCTATGTGCAGCCTTCCCTGATTCTCCCAGACACTCAGGCAGGACTTCTTCCCTGCCATCATCACGTATGTTAGAGCATTCATCATGCTGGATAGGTGTACACCAATGGCATTCATATTTTGGCCAAACACCAAATGTTAAAATCTATAATGGGCCAAAGCCCAATATCACCATCATAAAACAAACTTTCAGAATTCAGGAATAAATCTGAAATATTATACCATGTAATTATTATTACAACTGTATACATAAAAATTTTAGTAGTTAAATTTCAGAAGTTTGCCATTGTAGTTGAAGAGCAATCCTGCTGCAGTCACTGGATTCTGATAGATACTCATTTTCATCTGAGATCAGCAGGAGACCAGGGTATTTAGAGTGTGCTTCGGTTATTTCCAATACAGTTTTTTCCTTTCATATGCATATTTTTATTATATCTTGACATAAGATGGTTTATTATAGATATTGTTGCACATGATTTTACAGGTTTTTCTCTTCCAGAATCCTGATTTTGACATATTATTCTTTTTTTTTGACTTGTTATTCTTAATTCAAACTCTAAAACATGAAGACTGCAAACAGGAGAGACTCACGGTCTAAATGGAATTTACAAATGAAATACTAAATACAAACTTTAAAGGTTATTTTGTTTAGTGCTATGAATGCTAATACACCAGACAATCCTACAATAGATAAGAATTATGATAGAATTTAATTTCTCCATTCAGCTTGTATTATTATTTAAATTTTTTACAAATATTTCTGTGTTCAAAAAGGGCATAAATTTCTCTAGCTTGTACACTTTCAATTTCCTTTTTATTTAACTCTTTGAAGGTTCTGAATAGTGTTTTTGCACAAAAAAATTAACAGCTTTCAAAATGATCATGACTTGTTGCACCATTTTAATCTCTCAATAATAAATATATATCTATTCCTAAACTGATTGATAGAATTTCAATATGAATAGTAAGTAGGAGATTTTTTTCACTTCAATTTTCATATATTTGATTACCACCATCCCCATATATCAAAGGGAATATGTAAATAGAAGCAAACCTTAATGGAATACTCTGTATTATTGATGTTGCTAACTGACTTTGTATGTTAGTAACCTACGTGGTCAGAGTAGTTATACAAAGGTCTAAGGATGTCAGAAATGAGGCTGAACAGGGAATCAAACTCTGAACTCCCAGCCTTCCAGACCTCAGCTTACGTTCATGGCACCACCTGAAGCAGCACCACAAGGGCCCCCCGAAGTCCTCTCTGTGCAGAGGGCTCCCAGGGACGCAGCACACTTCCATTCAATTCATGTCCTCTGCCTTGGACCAGAGCTCCTTCCAGCTTTTTTCATAAGATCGTTGGCTGCTCCCCTAGGCTGCAGTGACGTTTATGATGTCTTTAATAAGGGCCAAGGTCATCTACACTCCCTAATTGCCTGCTTCCCTTTATTCTCTCCTTCCTCACCCAGTTCCTGGCAGGTACCTTGAATGGCAATTGGGCTCACAGTTGAACGTCCTGTGGTGATGTTCTTCTTTCTCTGCAGCAGAACCACCATCCTTACTGTACATCTTTGGTTAGCCATTCAGCATCACAATTGTTTTCGGGCACACAAAATAAAGGGCTGGAAGAACATCCAAACCAAGTATACAGCATGCATGGCTGACCATCACCTGAGGGCATTTGCAATGCACCCATCAGCCAAAGCACACAGAGAGGTCTTTGGAGACATTTTCATTGGTTGAGAGCCTATGAGAACTTTCAGGATTTAAAAAATATATTTTAACACCTGAACACTGGAGGTATATATATATATATATATATATATATATATATATATATATATATACCCAAGACAGTCAGCCTTAACAGACAATGCCTGTGTGGTACTTATCTGTTTGCATGTGTCTTTGTCTCCACCAGACTGGAAACTCTTTGAATAAAAGAGCCAAATCTTTCTATCTGTATATGCCCAGCTTTTTTTTTAATTTAAAAAATTTCCAACTTTATGGAGGTATAATTGACAAATAAAAATTGTATATATTTGTGGTGTACAAAATGATGTTTTGATATACATATACATTGTGAAGTGATTACTGCAATCAAGATAATTAACATATCCATAACCTCACACGGATGTAACTTTTTGTGTATGTGGTGAGAACACTTAAGATCTACTCTCAGCAAATTTCAAGTATGCCATAGAGTGTTATTAACTATAGTCACCATGCTGTACAATAGACCATCAGGCTTCCCTGGTGGCGCAGTGGTTGAGAATCTGCCTGCCAATGCAGGGGACACGGGTTCGAGCCCTGGTCTGGGAAGATCCCACATGCCACAGAGCAACTAAGCCCATGAGCCACAATTACTGAGCCTGCGCCTCTGGAGCCTGTGCTCCGCAGCAAGAGAGGCTGCAATAGTGAGAGGCCCGCGCACTGCGATGAAGAGTGGCCCCCACTTGCCGCAACTAGAGAAAGCCCTCACACAGAAATGAAGACCCAACACAGCCATAAATAAATAAATAAAAACTAAAAAATAAAATAGACCATCAGAACTTACTCACCCTGTATAACTGAAACTTTGTACCTTTACCAACATCTTCCTATTTCCCTCATCCCCCAGCCCCTGGTAACCACCATTCTACCCTGTTACTATGAGTTCAACTTTTTTAGATTCCAAATATAAGAGAGATGATGCAGTATTTGTCTTTCTGTGCCTGGATGCCCAGCTTTTAAAGTAGAACCTGCTACATCACAGGAGCTTAATAAACATGAGATATTTATTAAATGGTGAATGAAGGAGTAAGGAAATTGTCAAAGGGAACCATGATCCCCCACTCCCAGGTCACCTCTGGGGATGGAAAAGCAGCGTGAGAACAACCCCCGAGGCACCTGCTCCAGTTCTGCCCTGTGGATCCAGCTGCCTGATCAACGGAGCAGGAGCCACAAGGACTTTGGGGACCCAGGGTGGAAGGAGCATGGCTGGACACAGCAGGAAAGGATGAGACGCTGATCTCCACTCGGCAAGAGCCCCTCCACCTCTCCTGGCCAGCAGTTCACACGGACACTGCCCTGGGCTGAGCATCGAGGCCCCAGGGCCATGCAAGTGGCAGGCAGCACTCTGGGGTCCCCTCCAGGAGCTCACAGTAAGTGGGCACAGGAGAACCACTCTCTCCCCTCCCACCCCGTGCTTCTCCCCCAGCTGCTCCGCCTGTCCTGCTCTGCCCTCCATCTCTCCCAGTTGGCCGATCTCCTGGACTATTCTATATTTAACTCTCTAAGGCTCATTAACTACCAAATCCCTAACTTGACCACCAGACGGATCCAGAGGAGTTATTTTTCGGCTACAGTTATTCTTCCTTTTGAGTATTAATTTCCCTTAACACTTGCCCTATTAATCACTTTAACAATGAAATTAAGACAGTTATTTTAATGAGGTAATGGGTGATAAAGAGGGGACGATACATATTTATTACACAGCAGGCCAGAACGTCTTGATAAAAGTCAGCCTTGTCAATAATATATTAGGTGGGAATGTGCTTCAGGAGGGCTAGGCTGAGGGCTGTTCTGTTTCACTGATTTAAATGCGCCTGTTTCTGTCACGGCTGCCGCGTCCATGCTTTCAGGCCCCATAAAGTGGGTACCAGTCACTGAGAGTGACAGGTTGTTATTTTCCTCTGCAATCCAGTGGCGACACTAGAGGATGCTGCCCACCGATGCCAGCCCCTGCCTTCTTTCTCTTCTCTTCATCCTCTTCTACTCCTTCTGATGACACCTTCTTTACTTCCTCCATCTGCCACCCTTCTGCACCTTCCCCCCTTCTTCCTCTTCCTGCCCCTTTCCCTTCTCTCCTGACCTCCTCCTGTCCTTACCCCATCAAGCAAGGGAGGACCACAGTATATTTGTTTATCATCTCATTCCCCACCTTATATTTTAACTACACCAAGATGCCTCTTTCAGGTCTGACATCTCCCACTTGTCCTTGTTTATTCTCTTCCCCACCAACAAGAGAGTCATTGTGCTGACTGGGGTTACTGAACTCAGGGAGTGGGAGGGCCATCTAGGTCACAGTGAGTGGAACTGGCACAAAACCCAAGAATCCTGGCCTCCATCGGCTCTCCCTCAGTTGTGAGTAACTGAACCTGGGAGCATCTGTCGCTTCCTTGCCTCACGTAGCCCTCCAATATTCAGCCTTCCCATTGGCTGGAATTCAGGCAAAATTTCTTGTGAAAAAGAGAGGCCCATTCTTTTAGCTTAAAAACAGAAGGGGGAGGCTTCCCTGGTGGCGCAGTGGTTTGAGAATCTGCCTGCCAATGCAGGGGACACGGGTTCGAGCCCTGGTCTGGGAAGATCCCACATGCCGCGGAGCAACTAAGCCCGTGAGCCACAACTACTGAGCCTGCGCGTCTGGAGCCTGTGCTCCACAACAAGAGAGGCCGCGATAATGAGAGACCCGTGCGCCGTGATGAAGAGTGGCCCCCACTTGCCACAACTAGAGAAAGCCCTCTCACAGAAATGAAGACCCAACACAGCCATAAATAAAAAATAATTAAATAATTTTTTTAAAAAAAGCAGAAGGGGATCCAGCCATTCTACTAGAAGAATTGAAAGCAAGAATCCAAAGAGATATTTGTTCACCCATGTTCATAGTAGCGTTATTCACAATAACCAAAATGCGGAAACAGGTCAACACGGATAAACAAAATGTGGTCTGTACATACAGTGGAGTATTATTCAGCCATAAAAAGCAATACAATTCTGATACACGTTATGACATGGATGAACTTGAAGATGTTATGCTCAGTGAAATAATCCAGGCAAAAAAGACAAATATCATATGATTCCACTTATGTGAGGTAGTGAGAATAGGCAAACCCATAGAGCCAGAAAGTAGAATAGACATTACCAGGGCTGAAAGGAGGGGAAAATGGGAGTTATGGCTTAATGGGCACAGAGTTTCTATTTGGAATGAGGAAAAAGTTCTGGAAATGGATAGTGATAACGATTGTACAACATTATGAACGTATTTAATGCCAATGAACTGTACACTTAAAAATTGTTAAAAGTAAAATTTTATGTTATTGTTTAGTTTGCTACAATAAAAAAGTGGGGAAAAAAGCAGAAGGGGGAAGGGAATTAAAACTGTTTTTAAAAAAGTGGTTCCTAGATATTTTAACTTTTTTTGTGATGGACTACGCTGCACAATCAGGAGAGTATACAAAGCCAACACATGCATCTTGATGATTTATCACAAAGCAAGCGTCATTGTAGCCACTCCCCAGGTCAAGAAATAGACCATGGGGCTTCCCTGGTGGCGCAGTGGTTGAGAATCTGCCTGCCAATGCAGGGGACACGGGTTCGAGCCCTGGTCTGGGAAGATCCCACATGCCGTGGAGCAACTAGGCCCATGAGCCACAACTACTGAGCCTGCGCGTCTGGAGCCTGTGCTCCACAACAAGAGAGGCCACGATAGTGAGAGGCCCATGCACCGCGATGAAGAGTGGCCTCCGCTTGCTGCAACGAGAGAAGGCCCTTGCACAGAAACGAACACCCAACACAGCCAAAAATAAATAAATAAAAATAAACCATATTATTAAAAAATTATAAAAATAAATTATAAATTATAAAATAATAAATAAATTATAAAATAATAAATAAATTATAAATTATAAAAATAAACCATATTAACAAATTGAAGAATAAAAACCATATGATCATCTCAATAGATGCAGAGAAAGCTTTTGACAAAATTCAACACCCATTTATGATAAAAACTCTCCAGAAAGTAGGCATAGAGGGAACCTACCTCAACATAATAAAGGCTATATATGACAAACCCACAGCAAACATCTTTCTCAGCAGTGAAAAACTGAAAGCATTTCCTCTAAGATCAGGAACGAGGCAAGGATGTCCGCTCTCACCACTATTATTCAACATAGTTTTGGAAGTCCTAGCCACGGCAGTCAGAGAAAAAAAAGAAATAAAAGGAATACAAATAGAAAAAGAAGAAGTAAAACTGTCACTGTTTGCAGATGACATGATACTATACATAGAGAATCCTAAAACTGCCACCAGAAAACTGCTAAAGATAATTAATGAATTTGGTAAAGTTGCAGGACACAAAATTAATGCACAGAAATCTCTTGCATTCCTCTACACTAATGATGAAAAATCTGAAAGAGAAATTATGGAAACACTCCCATTTACCATTGCAACAAAAAGAATAAAATACCTAGGAATAAACCTACCTAGGGAGACAAAACACCTGTATGCAGAAAACTATAAGACACTGATGAAAGAAATTAAAGATGATACCAACAGATGGAGAGATATACCATGTTCTTGGATTGGAAGAATCAACATTGTGAAAATGACTCTACTACCCAAAGCAATCTACAGATTCAATGCAATCCCTATCAAATTACCAATGGCATGTTTTACGGAGCTAGAACAAATCATCTTAAAATTTGTATGGAGACACAAAAGACCCCGAAGAGCCAAAGCAGTCTTGAGGGAAAAAAATGGAGCTGGAGGCATCAGACTCCTTGACTTCAGACTATACTACAAAGCTACAGTAATCAAGACAATATGGTACTGGCACAAAAACAGAAACATAGATCAATGGAACAAGATAGAAAGCCCAGAGATAAACCCACGCACCTATGGTCAACTAATCTATGACAAAGGAGGCAAAGATAGACAATGGGGAAAAGACAGTCTCTTCAATAAGTGGTGTTGGGAAAACTGGACAGCTACATGTAAAAGAATGAAATTAGAATACTCCCTAACACCATACACAAAAATAAACTCAAAATGGATTAGAGACCTAAATGTAAGACTGGACACTATAAAACTCTTAGAGGAAAACATAGGAAGAACACTGTTTGACATAAATCACAGCAAAATCTTTTTTGATCCACCTCCTAGAGTAATGGAAATAAAAACAAAAATAAACAAATGGGACCTAATGAAACTTCAAAGCTTTTGCACAGCAAAGGAAACCATAAACAAGACAAAAAGACAACCCTCAGAATAGGAGAAAATATTTGCAAACGAATCAACAGAGAAAGGATTAATCTCCAAAATATATAAACAGCTCATTCAGCTCAATATTAAAGAAACAAACACCCCAATCCAAAAATGGGCAGAAGACGTAAATAGACATTTCTCCAAAGAGGACATACAGACGGCCATGAAGCACATGAAAAAATGCTCAACATCACTAATGATTAGAGAAATGCAAATCAAAACTACAATGAGGTATCACCTCACACCAGTTAGAATGGGCATCATCAGAAAATCTACAAACAACAAATGCTGGAGAGGGTGTGGAGAAAAGGGAACCCTCTTGCACTGTTGGTGGGAATGTAAATTGATACAGCCACTATGGAGAACAGTATGGAGGTTCCTTAAAAAACTAAAAATAGGATTACCGTATGACCCAGCAATCCCACTACTGGGCATATACCCAGAGAAAACCGTAATTCAAAAAGACACATGCACCCGAATGTTCATTGCAGCACTATTTACAATAGCCAGGTTATGGAAGCAACCTAAATGCCCATCGGCAGACGAATGGATAAAGAAGATGTGGTACATATATACAATGGAATATTACTCAGCCATAAAAAGGAATGAAATTGAGTCATTTGTTGAGACGTGGATGGATCTAGAGACTGTCATACAGAGTGAAGTAAGTCAGAAAGAGAAAAACAAATATCGTATATTAACTCATGTATGTGGAACCTAGAAAAATAGTACAGATGAACCGGGTTGCAGGGCAGAAGTTGAGACACAGATGTAGAGAACAAACGTATGGACACCAAGGGGGGAAAACTGCAGTGGTGTGCTGAATTGGGCGATTGGGATTGACATGTATAAAGTGATGTGTATAAAATTGATGACTGATTAAAAAAAAAAAAAAAAAGAAGAAATAGACCATGACCCGCCTCCTAGCAACTTTAAATACTGTAGTTTCGTTTTGCCTATTGTTTTACCTTTCTGTAAATAAAATCATATATGCTTCTGTGTTGTAGTTTCTTTTCTTTTTTTTTTTTTTAAATACCTGGGTCTCTTTTTTTTTTTTTTTAATTTTATTTCTTTCTTTATTTATTTATGGCTGTTTTGGGTCTTCGTTTCTGTGCGAGGGCTTTCTCTAGTTGCGGCAAGTGGGGGCCACTCTTCATCGCGGTGTGTGGGCCTCTCACTATTGTGGCCTCTCTTGTTGTGGAGCACAGGCTCCAGATGCGCAGGCTCAGTAACTGTGGCTCACGGGCCTAGCTGCTCCGCGGCATGTGGGATCCTCCCAGACCAGGGCTCGAACCCGTGTCCCCTGCATTGGCAGGCAGATTCCCAACCACTGCACCACCAGGGAAGCCCCAGTGTTGTAGTTTCTTACACTCAACATTTATTTGAGATTCACACATGCATTTGTGTAAAGCTGCAGTTTACTTTTATTGCTCTACAATATTTCATCATCATAATACAATTTGTGTCTATGGTACTGTGGATGGGTATGTGGTTGGCTTCTAATTCCAGGCTATTGTGCTCTGAACGCTCTTGTTCATGATTTCTCATACATGAAAAAGAGTTTATAACCAGGTGGGAGTTGCTCAGGCATAGGCTACTCAAATTTAGGAGACAATGCCAAACTGTTTCCCAAAGTAGCTACATCAATTTACACATCTACCAGTAATGAACCAGAGGAAACTATTTTTAGAGTACTTGCTTATGGCACAGGAACTATGGGGGGAAAGGAAGAAAAACACCCAGAAAGGGAATAAAATACTAAGGGAGATGCTGTCAGTGCTTACCCGAGTTCGCCCAGGGAGCCTTCTTACCATTTCCATGCACTGTTCCCCAGCTCCTGTAACTTTTGCTTTAAGGCTCCATCCCTGACTCTCCAGGAGACCCACCTGGTGGCTGCATGCCCAAAGGTCCAGACAGCCAAGAGGCAGTGCCCAGCAGATTAGTTCCCCCCACTGTCCCCTGTCCCATGCTCACCCTTAGCCATTGACTGGTGGGTATATACTCAGCTCTCTTGTCTCTGATCCCAACAAACATTGAGGCATCATTTACATCCTAGAGATTCCCTACAGGATCAGGCTGACAACAGTGTCCATGAACTCTGCCCGAAATTGTACACTTGGTAGCTTTTCTCTCTTCCCTCACTCCCTTCCAGCTCCTTCTGAAGGCCTTTTCTTTATAAATCATTTGCAAAAGAATCCTTGTCCTGAGAACTGCTTCTGAAGAACCCAAACTAAGAAAGGTACCCAGACCTATGAAAACCCAAGCATATGAAATTAGAGTAGTCTTTCCCTCCTATAAGCCCTGGATTCCTCCACTCTATTATAAAGGAGTCAAATTACTGATTCCGAAGACCCAAAATTCCATTTTTGTATAAAATTGGATGATGTTGGTGCCACCCCTACCCAAACATAACCACTAAGAAAGAATAAGTCCAACCAAAATCCCAGATTCTCGGAAAGACCTCTCAAACCTCCTCTCCCCAATCTTTGCATATTGATGGAGGACCCCAGGCACTGGTGTGTGTCTGTTCACATGCTTGTTGGGGAACTATTAAGCAAATCAATATTGTAAGAAAAAAATTGAAGTAGATTCATAGAAATAGACTCAGAGAAGCTGATGGGAAAACTATGAGAGTTTAGTACACTGATATGCATGGCAGATGTGAGCAGTTATGGCACAGCCAGTCTGCAATGCTGACAGGGGCTGTTGTGAGGACAATGGGCATTTTCCTGGATCTTTTGCCATCACCTGAATGCCATTTGCATGGCCACCATGTGGAGAAAGAGCTTTCACAGCTGATCATCTCTCATCCCCACAACAGCCCTCCAAGGTAGTGTATCTGTGCCTTTCATACTCATGAGAAGACTAAAGATCAGAAAGGTTAAGAGACTTACCCAAGGTCACAAAGCCAGTAAGAGGAAGAGCTGAGTCTGAAACCTGAGTTTCATGACTCTAGACCTCAAAGAAAAAGAGAAGAGGTAGGAAGGCTGACTCAGCACAGCAAAAGTTAACATTAATCAAAGTTTACTGTATGACAGGCCCACAAAACAGGCGCCATTAATTATTAAACCCACTTTACAAGCAAGGAAAGTGAGGTGTAGAAAGTCTTAGTCACTTGACTAAAAGTGGCCAGTAAAAGAGGTGGAATTCAAACCCAGATAAATAAGTATGCCTCACTATGAACCAAGATCGGAGGCTCAGTTCAGAGGAATTTATGAAGCTCTTGGGACTCAAAACAGGCAAGACAAGACGAGGGTGAGACAAGGGTTTTGGGCAAAATCAAATGGATACTGTGGAGTAAATTTCAGTGGATTTGCAGACAGCAGTTTCAACCCAAAGCCAAAGATGCTTATGTAGGATTCTGAAAATACCTCTCCCCACCATACACACACACACACACACACACACACACACACACACACCCCTAGGGTCCTGGGAAACTGAAAGAGAGAAATACACCTTTGATTGAGCAGGAAAAATATGTCATTCAGGGTAAATAAAGAGTGAATGGGCAAGATTGGACAGGGACCTCAAAGGTCTTGTTTAGAAGAGCCTGCTGGCTGGAAAGAGGATGAAACAAGTGACAGATTAATGCTTTAAATAGGACCAAGTTAACTGAAGATGGTGAAACCTGGTACCCATAATCATATAATCTACATTCATATTATACCATAAACACTAGTAAAATAGATGTGCCCTTACATGGCTGCATGTGGTCAGCTACTAAAACGATAGAATTAGAGATCTCTGCAGAGAAGTACAGGATTCCCAACTGTGCATCTCAGGCATGGCCGGGAGGGAAGAACTTGTCTCCCTCAGGCAATGAAAGCAGGAGACCTGTGAAAGCAGGACACAAAGCCAGCATCACAAATCCATTAACCCCATGCTCAAATTCATTGTTTGTTATCCAACAAACATTGAGTATCTACTATATGCCAGACACTCTGTTAGCTCTGGGAGTATAACAGTCATTGAGTCAGATATAGCTTCTGACTCCACAGAACTTAGTCTGGGGGGAGGGGAGAGATGAGGAGGTGAGCCAGCAATTACTGGAGCACGTGAAGTGGAGAGGGCACTGGGATGGGGATACCTAGAAGGACAACTAGCCCAGGCTTGGGGTCAGGGAAGACTTCCTGAAGGGGATGATACCTTAACTGTAATCTGAAGGATGAGGAGGAGTAGGCTGGTGAATTGGGGGTAGAGAGTGTTTATGGGGGGGAATGGAGAGTGTTCTGGACAGAGGGAATAATACACACAAACACTTGGAGGTAAGAATGCTCACGATGCGTTGGAAGAACTAAACATGTTTAGGTGTGAGTGAGACATAGGGAGTGAAGTGAGAAGAGATGAGACATGAGGCTGGGGAACTGGGAAAAGCCAGACTGCAGCGAGACTTCCACGCCAGGTTAAAGAGACTGTTATAAACTGAATTTTATCCCCTTGACCCACCAAATTCATTTATTGAAGTCCTAACTCCTAGTATCTCAGAATGTGACTGTATTTGGAGATAGGGTCTTTAAAGAGATCATTAAGGTCAAATAAGGTCATATGGGTGGGCCCTAATCCAATCTGACTCATTTCCTTACAAGAAGAGGAAATTTGGGCATACAAACAAATACCAGGTACACACATGTACAGAAAAGACTACATGAGGTCACAGCAAGAAGGCAGCCACCTGAAAACCAAGGAGAGAGGCCTCAGAAGAAACTAAACCTGATGATACTGTTATGTTGCACTTCTATGTTGACTACTATATTGAGTCTGCCAATCCATGAACATGGTATGTTTCTGCATTTATTTAGATCTTCCTTGATTTACTTTGCCAACGTTTTACAGTTTTCAGCATACAAGTACTGTGCATGTTTTGTTAGATTTGTGCACAAATATCTCATTTTTTGAGAAATTGTAAATAGTATTGTATTTTTAATTTTAGTGTCCATATATTCATTATTAATATAGAAAATACAATTAAGTTTTGTATGTTTTCTTGTGTCTTGGGAACTTATTGAACTCACTTATTAGTTCTATGAGGTTTTTGTAGATTCCTTGGGATTTTCTGCATAAACAATCATGTCAACTGCCAATAGGGACAGTTTTATTTTTTCCTTTCTGATCTGTATTATTTTTACTTAAGCCTGGACATTTGGGGTATTATGTTACTAGACTTTGTATTTTATTTAAACCTTGTTTTAGTGGACTTCCTCTGACACAATTTTGGTAGGGGAAGGGTTGGTGCTGCCTCATTACTGTCAGGTGGGGGTAGAAGCCTCATTAGTGTCAGACTCCCCACTCACATCTTTTGACACCCTAGGGATTAAGATCCTCAATTCTGCTGGAGAGGGATGAGAGTTCAGGTTCCCCACATGGCCTCCACTGACACCACTGGGTTGAGGGTGGCCTCATTGCCTATGAGTGGTCTCTCCAGTGGACCTCCTCTGACACTATCTCATTGCGGGAGAGAGAGGCCCCTTGTAATAGCCTGATGGGGATGCAAATCCAGCTCTCCAAGTGCTCTCCACTGACACTGCAGCACAGCGGGGTTGGTGGGAGATAAAATTCCCTTCTCTCTATTGGGCTTTCTATGATAGCATGCAGCAAGGGGATTAGAGAACAAAATGACAGCCTAGCCTGGCAAGGGTGGGAGTCCAGGGTCCCCACTCAGCCTTTGCTGGTGGGTGTGGGGGTGAGGCCACACTTCTTCCTATGCTGTTTGGCTGGAGTAGAGAGATTACTGTCTGAAGTTTTCTGTCTTGCTGGACTGACCTTTTCCTGGTCCTTTGGCTGGAGACAATAGGTCTTTGGGGGGCTATCTTGTCGGTATTTTTTGGTATTCTAGGCTGTCAACTTCTTCACTTCCAAGTCTGGTATATAAGAGGCAAAAAGAAAACCCAAAGAATTCACCTCCCTCACGTCTGTCTTGTTCCTCAGGTCCCAAGGCCCCTACCTAGTCTGCCTTCTTCTCTCCATCTTTCAGAACTTTCTCATGTTTGTTTTATAATATTGTCCAGGTGTTTAGTTATACTTAATGGAAGGAATAGGGAAAGTTATGTCTAGTCCATCTTCCTGGCAGCCGGAGGCATTTTTAAGGCCACTAGTGCTTATACTCAGTTACTGAGCTAACCCTGCACAAACCCAGCTCAGGCTTTTCCCTCCTTAGCTGGTCTCACAAGGTCCCCCCATAGGGCCACAGGTATGAGCTGAAGGAGGGGCTCTGGTGCAATAGCATTGGGTGCCATGGGAGTCTGGGCTGATATTCAGTCACATTCCTTGTGCCTTCTGGCCCTGCTTGTCCTTGATCCTGGATTCGCCACTTCCATCTTACAGTGGATAGTTGCTGGGCCCGCCTGACCATCTCTCACAGTGGGATGTTCCCTATTTAACAGGTGAGGAAACAGAGGCTTTAGAAGTTAAGCTCACCATGGTCAGTTTCAGCCACATCATCCTTCGTTGTCTAATGATCAGGCATCCCATTTCTACAGACCTCACACTACACCAGGAGCAATTTTTCATAAGGCATATGATCCAGAACCCTTGGAGTTGTGATTCTGCCACAGGGACTTGCCACAAACTGGACATGGCATACTTTCCTATCACTGATACCTCTGACACAGAAGAGTTTGCTGGACTGGGAGACCCTAATGGTACCAGCTGCAGAGCCCTTTCCTGCTCTGGGCCTCTCTTGAAGCTGGCAGCCTTCCATGTCATCTGGTAGATGGGGTAGAGCAGTGTCCCTAAATTGGGAATATGCTGCTTCCAGAACCCAAAGAGGCTCACCAGGTGTTTTGATTCCATGACTATGATAAGAGGTTCAAGATTCAATCATTTGTCCTTGACTTTGAAGGAGCTTGCTAAGCACCGCACCCCTAAAACTTTTATGGATTTGGCAGCCTCCTGGGTCTTTCCTGGTTTATCTCCCATCCCCTGGGGCACATGTGTTGTGCCGAGGCCTCCAAGGCTTCCTCAGGAAGGGCATGACCTTAGCCAAAGCAGCTCTGTGCAGCTGAGGCAGACCCGAAGGAGCAGACAGCTGGGGGCTCACTGCCACTCAGGCTCCCCAGAGGTGGACCGCTAGTTCCATCTTGACAGGGATCCAGGTGGCCCAGGGCTGTGTCTCGCATCTGTGTGTACCTCATTCATCCTCAGGATGAAAATCCCTCGCAGTGGGATGTTCCCCTTTTAACAGGTGAGGAAACAGAGGCTTTGGAAGTTACGTAAATAAGCAGTAGAATCAGGCAATCTGAGTGCAGAGCCCACCACAGAAACCACCAGGACAGTCTGGTTGCTCTGCATGTTGCCTAAGTGGCCGTTCATTATCACTACCCTTTGCTAAGTAATACATGGCACGGCGCTGACATATGACTGGCTATTTGAGCAGGAAGCGCTGACTTTGCTCTCAGGCAAGGTCCTGTGGAGTGAAGATAGATCTGAGGTCATGGGGGAGGTGATAGCCTGGGACTGGGGGGCTCGCTGATACCAGCTGCACAGGGCAGAGTTCCCCTGGCTCCTTGCCCGGGCTGGGACTGCTGTGTTTAGGGGTCCATCCCTGAAGTGAAAGCATGTCCTCTTTGTGTCCTCCACTCAGGCCTGCATGTCCAGTATCCTCAGAAGAATGAGCAAGGCAGCTCTTAGCCTTGTCTTCAATTCCAGGACCTACAGGGTGCACTCGGTGACACTGGGTTCTGTCAGGGTCCTTTCGGAAAGTGGGTCTTCTCTGGATGAGCGAGGGTCCCGGCACGCGCTCATGCTGCCTTTCCAGGCACCAGGCAGGGATCCAGCGCCCAGCAGACGTCCAGACAGGGGGTGCTTGTCTCCAGCGGTGGGAGCCCAGCCTTCTCTCCGCTCCTCCCACACACTCCCACCTCCTCCCCCTGGCCCCGTGCCCACACTCGCCCACTCCTCCTCTGTCTGCACCCAGCGGGAATTCAGAGGCACAATCATCTATCTTTCATGAAGGAATCAGCCCTTCAATCTGCCGCCTCCCTGGGTCGATAAGTGAGGGGATGCTTGGCTGGCCCGGAGTCAGCTGAGATGAGATGCGTCTCTGTAACAGCCGTCCTGATGTCAGGAGGCTCAGCCCACCCAGACCTCTTCCCCGTTAGGAGAGGTGATGGGCGGGTTGGCTCATCTCACCGGGATTGCCTTGCTGTCTGGGCCCTGACCCCGGCGTCCAGGCTGATTTCATTAGCAACCATTGCTTATATTTACCAAGATCTTACTGTTAGGTAGTAAGCAAAGCATTTTAAAAGCACTGCCTCACATAATCTCCATAACAACCTGGTGATGTGGGTACTACCATAATCTCTATTTTAGAGATACAGTCAAATGAATAAGATCAGACACTAAGTGTGCCGTGCACTGTTCTAAACTATTTATATATGTATTCACGTATATGTATACGTATGTATGTATTTATATATGTATATATTAATTCACTCAATCCTCATAATAATCCAATGAGATTAAGTACTTTTATAATTTCCATTTTGTGGATGAGGAAACTGGGATATGGAGATAAATAACCTGCCCAAGGTCACAGAGCAAGTATGCATTGGAACGTCTGCTCTGGAGTCCACTTCCTTTACCACTAGGCTGTATTGCTTCTCACTGTATCAGCAGCCGAGATTCCCAGTAACTTGTCTAAGGCTCTACCTACTAGGGGGTCAGTATTTGAACCCTGGTTAGCCTGACTCCACAGCCAGGGCTCTTATGAACTAACACATTACTCTTTCTCATTTGGATAAGAAATGTGAACTCACAGCCTAGAAATCAAGCCAAGTAGCCTGGAGAAGAAACTACCTATCTGCGGGGGGGTCCCAGGCCCTGTGCTGAGAACAGACCCAAGCAACCCTGGAAGCCAACCCAAGTTCACAAGCCCAGGGCTGAAGGGAAATCCAGCTCCAGGCAGAAGAAATGGCAGTGAACATTTAAAATCCCTCCCACAGAGGAGATATGGGGATATATGTATATGTATAGCTGATTCACTTTGTTATAAAGCAGAAACTAACACACCATTGTAAAGCAATTATACTCCAATAAAGATGTTAAAAAATCAAATCAAATCAAATCCTTCCCACAGCCCCAAACCTACCAATCTGGGATACTGTGTGAAGTAAGACCGAATTCTTTTCCAAGCCCTGACGGGATTGGAGAGAGCACCTCTGCTGTTTCCCTCAGCCCTGTTCTTCCTATCAACACTGTTATCTGCACTCCCAGAAGACAGCACAGCTTTGAAGGCATGTCTGGTTCCATTCATGGGCACCGAGATAAAGACAGTCAGTCTCCCTGCCTGGAATGGCTGGATGTCACTGTCAGAAACTCTGGAATATAACTCTGATTACTAAAATAAATGATTAGGGAGCTTTCTCTCTTCTACTCTGAGTGCTCCATTAAGCAAATGAAATAGAAGCATTCAGATACACTCCCTCTTTCCTTTCCCTCTTGTGATTAACTGCATAATAAAAACGATATTATGTGAGCATAAATTTCAAAGAAGCCCATCTAAGTGGCAAACCACACTAAAGACAATAGTAAACAAAGGTCATGTATTTTTAGGTGACCTCAGTATCCTGTCTGACCCATCCCCCACTCCTGCTCTGAGCCCCTCTGGGTCTCCTCGGCCACCTTCCCCACATCTTACGCCGCAGTCTCAATCTTCACTGGAGCCATCCATGGCTCATGTCTCCGGAAGAGTCAAGTTACCTCAGACACTGATTTTTTACTGGTTCCCAAGCCAGACAATGGTGGCCACCCTGCAGAGAATTTCAGTGAGGCTCTGCCTGAGACAGCTTTTGACTAGAAATTACCTTGTGCTCTGCTATTTACAATAACCAGGACATGGAAGCAACTGAAATATCCATCAACAGAGGGATGGATAAAGAAGATGGCCAGGGTACATATATACAGTGGAATATTACTCAGCCTTAAAAAGGAATGAAATAGTGCCATTTGCAGAGACGTGGATGGACCTAGAGATTGTCATACAAAGTGAAATAAGCCAGAAAGAGAAAAACAAATATCGTATAATATTGCTTATATGTGGACTCTAGAAAAATGGTAGAGATAAACTTGTTTGCAAAGCAGAAATAGAGTCACAGATGTAGAGCACAAACTTCTGGTTACCAAGGGGGAAGAAGGTGGTGGGATGAATTGGGAGATTGGGACTGACATATATACACTACTATGTATAAAATAGATAACTAATGAGAACCTACTGTATAGCACAGGGAACTCTACTCAGTGCTCTCTGGTGACCTAAATGAGAAGGAAATCTAAAAAAGAGGATATATGTATACGTATGCCTGATTCACTTTGCTGTACAGCAAGAAACTAACACAACATTGTAAAGCAATTATACGCCAATAAAAATTAATTTTAAAAAGTTACCTTGTGCTCCAATGGTGGGGGGAATCATGGCCCCATTGGCCAGGGTGCGTGGGTATCCGATGTTTTCCTGTCTACTCCTGGTCTTCTAACGCCTCTAGGCCTCTGATAACTGCAAAGCCCTCAGCCCTCGCTGGGAGTTCTAACCTCTTGCCAGTTCTAGCCCTTGGGTTGGGCAAATTCCTTGACTCTGACCTTGCCTTCTTGGTTCCTGGCTTCCTGCTTGCCCTGACCTGTGGTCAGTCCCTTATGTCTTCGTGGCTCTTTGTGTCCTCACTCTACCTTGCAGGAGGTGAGGGTGATGTGAGGCAGCATGAGCCCCCAGCTCCCAAAATTCTTGGAGCAAAACTTCACACCCATCACAGAGAATTCTCCTCTTCTCCTTAGTTACTGGAGGAGAGGATGCACACAGAAACACTTAAACACTTAGAACTACCCACGTAGACTTACATACATAATCATATACACTTAACATATACACACATATACAGTTGACTCTTGAACAACACAGATTTGAACTATGTAGGTCCACTTATAGGTGGATTTTTTTCACTCATGATTAACTACAGTACTACACGAATCTGTGGATGTGGAACTGTGTATACAAAGGAACTGTGTATACAGAGACCCAACTATAAGTTATACTCAGATTTTCAACTGTGCAGAGGGTCAACACCCCTAACCCCCTCGTTGTTCAAGGGCCAACTGTACATGCATGCATACAGACTTACATATATGGGTACATACATGAAAACACATATGCAAACACAGCCACTGACCTACATAAACTCACAAAGATTGACACCAAATGCACACACACACGTGCGGGCACACACACACATGCATACACGTTAGTAATTAAAACCAGATGAGGATTTGCCTCCTACCTTATTTATATTTGTAACTTCAGCATCTAACACAGTGCCTGGAATAAGTGTTCAATGAATCTGCTTTTAACGAATGAATAAAGAGGCACAGATCTGAGCCCCCATGAGGCCACATGAGTGACTAGAGAAAATCACCCAGTTCTCCAAAGCCTGAGTCAAGGTCCCTGGCCTGGAGGAGTCAAGCTCCTGGCATGGAACTCCTGGGGGTGTGGCGGGAAAGTGTCTTACCTGACTGTTCCCCTGTCCCTGTTGAGGTTGGGGTCTGGTAGGGGGGCCCAGGCTGGCACAGAATGTCTGACCTGCGGACCCTCCACGCTGCACTCATCCCTGATATAATCTTTCCTTCACCAGGACCTGTTCCCGAATCCTCGCATTACAAGAAATCTTATTTTGATATTTGCCCAGAGTGTCTCCTGTTTTTCTGTATTTCTCAAACTCTGCGACAGATTTCTCAGGAGCCGTGTCATGCCTACCAGGCTGCCCTCCACCCTCACACAATATGCCGACTGTATGGAGTTGGGGGGGCTTCCTCCCCACCAAGATGTGCTGCCTGCCAGCCTCGCTAGTCACCAGGCTGTGAGTCACCAGGAAAAGGAGGCTCCACCGCGCACAGCTCTGGCCTCCCACCTCCCCTCGAGCTTCCACACCAGCCTTCTGGGCCCCTTGGTTTGCTCCCTCCACTCAGGGCTGGGGGCAGGGTGCCAACTAACATGGTCCTGTGCCAGCCTCAGGCTGGGAGCTTATCTCCAGTCTCTCATTTAACCCTCATAGCTCTGCGTGAGGAGAATTTTGGTCCCCATTTTATAGATGACAAAACGGAGGCTTCAGAGAGCCCAAGTTTGCATAGCTAGTAGGGGAGACATTCTAACGTACGTCTGTCTGGCCCTGTGCATCCCGTCAGGCTGAACCAGGGTTTCTCCCATAGGGTGGTGTGTTTGGATCTGCCTAAACCATGGGCCAGGAAACACAGGCACTCATTCAGCTCAAAGGCAGCATGAGACTCAGTTTCCTCCCCAGTGAGGCCAGGCTCTTACTTCCTGGCTGCCCTCCCAGGCTTGCTGGAAGCAGGCTGCCTGGTTCAGTTGTGCAGTTTGCAGGCTGCACAGAGGGACCTGGTAGGGGACCGCTGAACTCCGGCCCAGACTCCACTGGCCAAACTCTGCACTGGCCCCAAGGGGGTGTCTCTTTCTCATGCACACAAAGGCTCAGTATAGGCTCGGGTAGTCCTAGTGTTCAGAGACAAGGGAAGTTAAGATGCCTTGGGAAGTTTGCAGGGAGAGAAGTCTGACTGTGATCAGAGCTGCCTGCGGGGGATGCCGAGAAGCCAGCAGAGGCTGAGTGGATCCAGTGAGACTCCAGCTCCCGCCCAGGTGCTCTATCCGGATGGAACAAAGTGTGTAGAACAGAGGAGTCGTCAGAGGCTGGCTCATTTCTGTCAGTCTTCACATTGAAAGAGGGGCGTGGAGATGAGGGACAAGGAAGGGAGATGCTGACGGGCACATTATTTGTTGGACTGCATTTCAAGAATAAAAAAAAAAAAAAAGTTATCACTGAGAATCTCAGCTACCAGGGAGGGGGCAGAGGAGTGCTATCCAACTGTACTTGTCCTTCTGGGCAGCCCGAGGGAGCAGGAATTTATACAACAGAGAGAGGAAAGCAAAACTATTCCATATGAGATGAGAGAAATTTGTATTTTCTAAGAGGAGAAGCAAGTACGAGGAGGAGTCATCCAGATGCTGTGAGGCTGGAATCAACTCTGGTAAGATCTGGGGTAGGGTGGTGAGTAGAATCCCAATTGCTGGGATTTCTGGAGGACATTTTAAGGAAGAGGATGCTTGATGTACAGTTTGCAGCTGTTTGGATTGCTCTGATGTAAGTCCCTACCTTGACACCTCCTTCCTACAAAAATCTACAGGTAGTTCTAACAACCCACACGTTTTCTTATACAAGCACAGTTTTCTTTTTTGTTCAGTTTTATTGAGGTATAAGTGACAAATACAGTTATAAGATCTTCAGAGTGTACAACATAATGATTTGAAATATGTGTACATTATAAAAGGATTCTCCCCGCCACTGAGTTAATTAGCACATTTATTACTTCACATAATTACCTTTTGGGGGTTGGTGAGAACATTTAAGTCTTCCCTCTTAGCAAATTTCAGTTACACAGTACAATGTTATCAGCTATAGTCACCGTATTATACATTAGATCCTCAGACTGTATTCATCTTTATAACTGAAAGTTTGTGCCCTTTTACCAACCACTCCTTATTTCTTCTACACTCCAGTTCCTGAAACCACTTCACTACTCTCTTTTTCTCTGAATTCTATAATCTTCTTTATCCATTCATCCACTGATGGACACAGGTTGTTTCCATTTCTTGACCTTGGTGAATAATGCTGCATTGAATATGGAGGTGCAGATATCACTTTGAGATCCTGTTTTCATTTCCTTCCGATAAATGCCCAGAAGTGGGATTGCTGGATCATATGTTAGTTCTATTTTTAACTTTTTGAGGAACTTCCATACTGTTTTCCACAGTGGCAGAAATTTACATTCCAACAGCATTCAAGCATTCTCATTTCTCCACATCCTCATCAGCTTGTGTTATTTCTTGTTTTTTTGATAACCATTCTAACAGGTGTGAAGTGATATCTCACTGTGGTTTTGATTTGCATTTCCCTGATTAGTAATATTGAGCACGTTTTCATATACCTGTTAGCCATTTGTATGTCTTCTTGGGAAAATGCCTATTCACATCCTTTGTCTATTAAAAAAAATTTTTTTTTTGCTATTGATTTGTATGAATTCCTTTTATATTTTGGATAGTAACCCTTTATCATATACATAGTTTGAAAATATGTTCTCCCGTTCCGTAGGTTGCCTTTTCATTTTGTTGATGGTTTCTTTTGCTGAGCAGAAGCATTTTAGTTTGATGTAGTCATACTTATTTATTTTTGCTTTGTTGCCTGTGCTTTTGGTGTCAAATACAAAAAATCATTGCCAAGACCAATGTTAAGGAGCTTCCACCCTACGTTTTCTTCTAGGAGTTTTACAGTTTCAGGTCTTACATTGAAGTCTTTAGTCCATTTTGAGTTGATCTTTGTGTATGGTGTAAGATAGAAATTTTGTTTTATTCTTTTGCATGTGGCAATCCAGTTTCCCAACACCATTTATTGAAAAGATTATCCTTTCATCCTTATGTATTTTTGGCTCCTTTGTTGAAAATTAATTGACCATTTATGTATTAGCTTATTTCTGGGCTCTTTTCTGTTCCATTGACTCATGTATCTGTTTTTATGCCAATACCATACTGTTCTGATTACTATAGCTTTGTAATATAATTGGAAATCAGGAAATGTGATGCTTCCAACTTATTCTTCTTTCTCAGGATTGCTTTGGCTGGCTATCCATTGCTTTGGCTGACTAAGGGTCTTTGTGGTTCCATACACATTTTAGGATTTTTTTTCTATTTCTGTGAAAAGTGCCATTGAAATTTTTACAAAGATTGCATTGAATCTGTGGATTGCTTTGGGTAAATGTGGATGGACATTTTAGCAATATTAATTTCTCCAACCCATGAGCATGGAATGTTTTTCCATTTAATTGTGTTTTCTTCAATTTCTTTCATCAATGTCTTACAGTTTTCAGTGTACAGGTCTTTCACCTCCTTGGTTAAATTTATTTCTAGGTATTTTATTCCATTTGATGCAATTGTAAATGGATTGTTTTCATAATTTTTCTTTTGATAGTTCATTATTATTGTATAGAAATGAAACAGATTTTTGTATATTGATTTTGTATCCTGCAACTTTACTGAATTTGTTTATTAATTCTAACAGCTTTTTGGTGGAATTTTTATGGTTTTCTACATATAATATCATAGTCTTTGCAAATAGAGACAGTTTTACTTCTTCCTTTCCAATTTGGATGTTTTAATTTATTTTTCTTACCCAAATGCCCTGGCTAGGACTTCCAATATTATGTTGAATAAAAGTGGTGAGAATAGGTATTTGTGTCTTGTTCCTGATCTTACTGGAAAAGCTTTCAAATTTTCACTATTGAGTATAATGTTTGTTAGCTGTAGGCTTGTCATATATGGCTTTTGTTATGTTGAGGTATTTTCCCTCTATACCCAGTTTGCTTAAGAGTCTTCATCATGAAAGATGTTGAATTTTGTCAAATGCATTTTCTACATCTATTGAGATGATCATATGATTTTTATTCTTCATTTTGTTCACGTGGTGTACCACACTGATTGATGTGAAGATGTTAAACCATTCTTACATCCCTGGAATAAATCCCACTTGGTCATATTGTATCATTCCTTTGATGTATTATTGAATTTGTTTGCGAATATTTTGTTGAGGATTTTGCACCTATGTTCGTCAGGGATATTGGTCCATAATTTTTTTAACTTGTAGTGTCCTTTAATATCAGGGTAATGCTGGTCTCATAAAATGATTTTGGAAGTACTCCCTACTCTTCTCTTTTTTGGAAGAATTTGAGAAGGATTAGCATTAGATCTTCTTTTAAACATTTGACTGATTTCACCAGTGAAGTCATCTGGTCCTGGACTTTTTGTTGTTAGGAAATTTTTTACATATGATTCAATCTCTTTACTAGTAATTGGTCTATTCAGATTTCTACTTCTTCATGATTTAGTCTTGGTAGGTGGTATGTTTCTAGGAATTTATTAATTTCTTCTATGTTGTCCAATTTGTTGGCATACAACTCTTTATAGTAGTCTCTTTAATCCTTTTTATTTGTGTGGTATCAGTTGTGAGTCTCCTTTTTCATTTCTAATATTATTTATTTGAGTTCTCTCTATTTCTTAATAAGTGTATTTTGTTTATCTTTTTCAAAAATAAAACAACTCTTAGTTTCACCAGTCTTTTCTATTGTCTTTTAGTCTCCATTTCATTGATTTCTATGTCAATCTTTGTTATTTTCTTCCTTCTACGAATTTTGGGCTTAGTTTGTTCTTCTTTTTCTAGGCCCTTGAGGTATAAATTTAGGATGTTTATTTGAGATCTTTATTTTTTCTTAATGTAGGCATTTACTGCTATAAACTTCACTCTTAGAATGCCTTTTGCTGCATCCCCTACCTCTTGGTATGTTGTATTTCCACATTCATTTGTCTTGAGATTTTTATTTATTTATTTATCTTTTGATTTCTCCTTTGATATTGCTTGTTCAGGAGAATGTTGTTTAATCTCCACTTATTTGTGAATTTTCCAGCTTTTTTCTTGTAATTGATTTCTAGTTTCATACTGTTGTGGTCAGAAAAGGTACTTGATATGATTTGTCTTTTTAAATTCATTAAGACTTGTTTTATGGTCTAACATATCATCTATCCTGGAAAATGTTCCATGTGTGCTTGAGAAGAATTTGTATTTTGCTGCTGTTGCATGAAATGTTCTGTGTTTATCTGTTAGGTCCATCTGGTCTAGCATGCAGTTTAAATTCAATATTTTTTAATTGATTTTCTGTCTGGATTATCTATCCATTTTTGAAAGTGGGGTATTAATGTCTTTTGCTACTATTGTATTACTATTTCTCCCTTCAGATCTGTTAATATCTGCTTTATATATTTAAGTATTCTTATGTTGGGTGCATAAATATTTATAAATGTTATATCATTTTGGTGAATTGACCCCTTTATCATTATATAACAACCTTCTCTGTCTCTCCTTACAGTCTTTGGCTTAAAGTCTCTTTTGTCCATATGAATATAGCTATTCCTGCTTTCTTTTGGCTTCCATTTGCATGGGATATCTTTTTCTATCCCTTAACTTTCAGTCTGTGTGTGTTCTTAAAGCTGAAGTCTCTCGTAGGCAACATATAATTGGGTCTATTTTTTAATCCATTCAGCCACTCTATATCTTTTGATTGGAGAATTTGGTCCATTTACATTTAAAGTAATTATTGGGACTTCCCTGGTGGTGCAGTGGTTAAGAATCCACCTGCCAATGCAGGGGACACGGGTTCGAGCCCTGGTCCAGGAAGATCCCACACACCACAGAGCAACTAAGCCCATGCACCACTACTACTGAGCCTGTGCTCTAGAGCTTGTGAGCCACAACTTCTGAGCCTGCATGCCACAACTACTGAAGCCTGTGCACCTACAGCCCGTGCTCCACAACAAGAGAAGCCACCTTAATGAGAAGCCTGCGAACCGCAGCGAAGAGTAGCCCCTACTCACTGCAACTAGAGAAAGCCTGCGTGCAGCAATGAAGAAACAATGCAGCCAAAAATAAATAAATAAATAAATTTTTTTTTTAATTAAAAAATAAAGTAATTATTGATGGGTATGGACTTACTATTGATATTTTGTTAATTATTTTCTGGTAAGATGTTTCATAATTTCCTTCTTCCCCTCTTGCTCTCTTCTTTTGTGATTTGATGATTTTCTGTAGTGGTACACTTTGATTCATTTCTCTTTATCTTTTGCATATCTACTATAGGCTTCTGCTTAGTGGTTACCCTGAGGCTTACCTAAAACATCTTATATTTATAACAGTCTATTTTAAACTGGTAACAACTTAACTTTGAAAGCAAACAAAACTTTTCCTTTTATACACTCCCCTTATACACATTTTATGTCTTTCATGTCAGAATTTACATCTTTGTACATTGTATATTCATTAACAAATTATTATAGTCTTAGTAGAGTTTTCCTGGAAATTGAGGATGAGGCTGAGTGTCATATCCGGGTGATACAGTGTAAAACAGCAACAGCACACATGAAAGAATTAGGTGGTCCATGAACTGAGGAAGCAGGCATTTGCTCCAAAGCTGACCATGAGAACCTAAGATACCCGCCCCACCACCACCACCAGGAATCCTGGGAAGCAGAAAGTGGTTTGGGGATATGAGCTGATTTTATCTAGACTGTGGGCATTCCCAGATGACATTGGGTATACAATAACATTAATGACAATTGTAATTAAATATCAGAGCTATCACATATTAAGTATTTGCCTCTACTCACTAGACTCACAAGGATGGAAGTTGTGTGTATCCTGTTCTCATTGGTATATACTTAGCTGGTAGTCAACTACTAGTCACTGGATGGATGAATGGATGGATAGATATTACGACATTAAGAGGTTTAAATACAGGCATACCTTGCTTTATTGTGCTTTTCAGATATTGCATTTTTTACAAATTGAACATCTATGGGAACCCTGTGTCAAGCAAGTCAAGTCTATCAGTGCCATTTTCCCAAAAACATTTGCTCGCTTCCTGTTTTGTGTCACATTGTGGTAGTTTTCTCAATATTTCAGACTTTTTTATAATCATTATATTTGTTATGGTGATCTGTGACCAATGATCTTTGCTGTTACTACTGCAACTCACTGAAGTGTCAGATAGTGGTTAGCATATTTGTGGCAATAAAGTATTTTTTAAATTAAGGTATGTACATTTTTTTAGACATAATGGTATTGCATACTTAACAGACTACAGTATAGTGTAACCGTAATTTTCATATGCACCCAGAAACCGAAAAATTCATATGATTCCCTTTATTGTGATAATTGCTTTATTGCAGTAGTTTTGAAACAAACCTGCAATGTCTCCTAGGTATGCTACTGTTCACTAGGAGAGACAGTAGAGAAGGTGGTGTAGAAGTGATTAAACCCCTTTGGGAGGATAAGGGAGATAAAATTAAAGATTTCTGCTAGCCCTGAGGCTCCCTGATATATAGGGCAGTGGGATTCTTGCAGATATTCTAGTGTGGACGTGGGAACGAGGGTGGGGCCAGGGACCTCCCGATGTAAGAAGGTGTCATCTTCCTGTGTCCCCTTCAGAGAAGGGGGTCACATTGTACTATGTTTCAAGTATGTAAGTTGTTGCTTTATAATGAAATTCCTGTGCATTTGAAGCCTCCTTCTAAAATTCAGGGTCTGGGCTTCCCTGGTGGCGCAGTGGTTGAGAATCTGCCTGCTAATGCAGGGGACACGAGTTTGAGCCCTGGTCTGGGAAGATCCCACATGCCGCGGAGCAACTAGGCCTGTGAGCCACAGCTACTGAGCCTGCACGTCTGGAGCCTGTGCTCCGCAACAAGAGAGGCCGCGATAGTGAGAGGCCCACGCACTGTGATGAAGAGTGGCCCCCGCTTGCCACAACTAGAGAAAGCCCTCTCACAGAAACGAAGACCCAACACAGCCAAAAATAAATAAATAAATTTAAAAAATAAATAAATAAAATAAAATTCAGTGTCCTTTTAAAAACTAATTAATACTAGCTACATTTTTTGAGGTCTAGTTTTGCGGCAAGCACAGTGCTAAGCATTTTATTAATACATGGACTAGCTCACTTATTCCCCACAACGAAAGGGTAGATGATATTGCTGCTACTCAACAAACAACAAAGCTGGGGCTCAGCATGGCTTAGTAACTTTCCCAAGATCATCAGATGGCAAGACTGGAACACAGATCTGTCCGGCTTTCAACCCGTGCTTTTCACCACTTAGGGATTCCCAGACTTTTTCCCAGCATCCTTTACTTCACCTCATATTTTCCCAGACAGCACATGCTGATGGGCAGGGGAAGGGTGATAAGCCACTGGCTCAGACGCAGGGTCTGGGCAAACCTCTGAGCATGTCTCTTGCTTTACAGGTAGGCACAGACCTTTGCAGGATATTTGATGCTGGGAGAAAAGCCCTGCATATTGTGGGCCCTGGAACAGTGGGGCAGATTCTCCTGGAGGGTAATGCCCTGAGCCAGAGGCTGCAGCTCCATTCTTCCTAGACCTCCTCTAATGGGCAAAAGGCCAGGAAGTTGGGGGCAGCTCCCCAGCTCAGTCATTTCTGGAAACCTTCTAGGTTTAAATTGCTGACAGATCGCTAACCACGTCTCCCAGCCTTTCCGCACGACTGTGCTTCCACGAAACCTGTTAATTTCTCTTCTCGCTTTGATCAAAGCCCTCTGGGGTGCAGGAGAGGAAGGGGAGGAGAAGAGTCTGGATTCCAGGGCTGAGACTCCTTGGAAAGCAGCCAGCTCTGCCTGCTGAGTGAGGGGAAGGTAGCATGCATGTCCAACCTCAGAGCCCTGAGAGGGAGGTGGAAGGTGGGTGGCTGGAGCTGAGAGCTGACCCTCGATGTCCCTCCAGCTCCAGCGTCCAGCCCTGGCCCTGCTCTGTAGGTACTGCTCAGAGGATGGACTGCAGTCAGCAGGGCCCCTGGGGCGGCTCAGTGAGCCCTAGGCCCGAAGCAGTTTGCACACTGACTGATCTGCTCAGCCCAGCAGCACCACAGGGGGGGTCCCTGCTGGAAGCCTGCAGGCAGGCATTTGGAAGGTTCACCCAGGGACCTGGGGCTCAGGAGCTGGCCAAGGGAAAGGAATGATTTGGAGGCGGCCCCCTTAGGAGATGTAAAGACCTCTCCAGCTGTGGGGATGTACAAAGTTAGAAAAAGGGGAGACAAGGGAACTCATTAGAGAAAGAGGTTGCGGGATAAAAGAAATTAAAGTGGCCTGTGGGAGCTTTGGTCAGCAGATTAGAGACGCTAGTCCAGAAGAGACCAGTCATTTTCCCTGTGTCCCGGATGGAGTGTGGAGTCATCCTCCTCCTAAGTCTGCTCCCTTCCAGCATGGGGCTTGATTGAAACTGGCTCGCCCGGGGCCTGGGACACCACGAGACACTGCTTCAACCCCACAGTCCCTCAGCGGCCCAGGGCATCAGTGCCAGGACGCGCAGCGGCCTCAGGAAGTCTAGAGTTGTCACAGGTCGGGGTCCTCCAGAATATGGCCTGAGCCGGGGTGAACGTCCAGTCTCTGTGCTCTTAGAGCACATCCAGCAAAAGAGAGGTTCCTGCCAGGTTGGTTCATCACTATCCAATGTCCCATATAATCCAGCAGTGCCACTTCTGGGTAGCTACCAAAGGAAATGAAATCAGGATTTGCACTCCCATGTTCATTGCAGAATTATTTACGACAGCCAAGATATGGACACAACCTAGGTGTACACTGATAAATGAATGGATAAAGAAATTGTCATATATATATATATATATATATATATATATATATATATATATATATATAATTTAACCTTCAAAAAGAAGAAAATACTGCCATTTGCATCAGCATGAATGAATTTGGAGGCTATTATGCTAAGTGAAATAAGCCAGACACAGAAAGACAAATACTACATGGTCTTACTTATATGTGGAAACTAAAATATTCAAATTCATAGAAACAGAGAGCAGAGTATGGGCAGCAGGGAGGAAAGGAGCAGATGTCAAAGAGTACAAAGTTTCAGTCAGGTAGGATGAGTGTGGTCTGGAGATCTAATGTGCAGCAATGTGACTATGGTTAACAGTGCTCTCTTGTATACTTGAAAGTTGACCAGAGGGTAAATCTTAAGCATTCTCATCACACACACACAGAATGGAAACTGTGAGATGGTGGATATATTCATTAGCTTGCGGTGGTGATCATTTCACAATGTATGATGTACATCAAAACATCACATTATACATCTTAAATATATACAGGTGTTATTTTTTAATTTTAAAAATAAATTAAAAACAACAAAGACAAAACAATAAGACCTAACGTCCCACCCCCCTGCCGAGGCTCCAGCCTGAGGCCCTGGTCTGATTAGCTGCAGCCAGGCTTTCCGTGTGCACTTAGGCACAAGTCCCAGAAATGTTACGTAGAAAGACTCTTCTGGGCCACCCCTCAGAAGCAGGCACTTCCTGGACTACCCCCAGCGCTAAACTGTAGACTAGGATCTGAATCCTCTCTGGGAGATGCTGCTTTTACCCCCGGATAGGAGAGCAAATGCATCACCATCTCCGGGACATCATGTCACATCCTGCAGGGTCCTGCTGTCTCCAGGAGAGAAACTCCAAAGATAATTTTTATTTCATTTTTTCCTGCCACCCACTTACCTCCATCCACATCCCTGGGGCAGCTGCCCCAGGGACTGAGCCCAACCTTGGTCTCACCCACACACACTTATTATAAAAACATATCTGAAGAAAAAAACTTCCTGATCCAACTCCAGGCATCTTCAAAGAACATATAGCCCAGTGAGGTGCTAAGCTGCCTCTTAATTGCTCCAAAGGAATGTTTTCAAGCTCCAGGCCCATCAACACCTTCTGTGATCTTCGCTTTCAGCCCACGCTTGTGGATACAACCCAGAAATTTCTCAGCTCCTTTGGGGAGCTCTCCGCCACACTGTTACTTGCATTTGTTCATTTTATTGCACCAAATTAATGACACCTTCCTGAAGTAGAGACATGACTCAACCCTAGGAAAGTAGCCAGGGGTTTTCAGAGCCACAAGGACTGTTTCACTCGTGTTCTTCTCCAGCTGTGACCCGGGTCAGAGATAAAGGCGCTAACGCTCTTTTTTCTTTTTTCTTTTGAAGAGAGGGAAGGTGGAGGAGTGGGGGAGGGGAGCACAGTCTCACCTGCCCCTCAAGCACCTTCATAGCCATCAGGTGTCAAGAGACCCCAGTGAGGGAACCTCACTCCACCCACACTTCCGCCTGCCCCCCAAAGACCTGACTGTGCTCTGGCCGCAGGGTTCCTGGGGAAATGCAGGCTGGCAGAGGGGCAGGAACATTGGGAACACTGACCTCAGAGACAGAGACCAGCTCTGGCACAGGCTGGTGGCCTGGGTAAATGTCTCACCTTCTCTGAGCTCCGTTTCCTGATCTATGAAGCGGGGCCGCCATGCTCACCATGTAGAACAGCTGTGAGGTTGAGGTTCTTGTTGACGGCCCCAGAGCACATGCATAAGGTGTTTGGGGTGAGGGCACTGGAGCTCTACAGGAGCTCTCACCCCTCAGTTTTATGTAGTACCTAGCTAAGCTGGGAGGAGGAAGCCCATGTAGATCATTCTGGAAGCCTGGCTTTTTCTATTCAGGCCCTGGAGAGGGTGGGTGGTCCCTGGCTGAATCCAGAAGCTGTGCTGGAGGGACAGGAGGGAAGGCCCAGCCCTCTCCATCCTAGACAGCCATCTCCGCTGTCCCGAAAGGCCAAGGGTAAAAGCCACAGCACTTCGGGGACATGTGGATTACTGGGGCTCAGGGCTGATGTGGAAGACAATGAACTGAAGGCATGGTGTCTCAGAAGGGTGATGATGCTAACCTCTGAGGTAGATTTTGTTCTCAAGGTGAAGGTTTAAAACAAGAAGGGACACGCTACAGTACATTAGGGCCCACTTGCCTCAGCTCGCCGTGGGCTGTGGGTCTCACCTTTCCTCCAGCAAACGCCTCAAGCTCTCTCAAGTGGGTTCATCCCAGACGATATTAAGTCCACAGGACATGGGCTTTTCCTTTGACCTCTGAGCCCTGCTGTTCCCTCCGCAGCTCCTATCTCCTATCTCCCTTCCTATCTCCTCTGCGTTAAAACTAGACACAAAATGCCAGGTATTTCATTTGGAAAGTTCCAGGACCATTTATGAGCTACGCTCTGAAAGCCTGCCCTATGGCCTGCCAAGTAAATTTAGTTGAAAAATAACTCCTTATGGCTCCAGTTGACTGTAATTTGTGGAATTAAGATGGTGTCAGAGACAATTTTATGAAAGTGAATGTTGTCCCCAGTGACTGTGTTTCCTGAAAGATGAGTGGATAACTCACCACAGGACATTCCATTAGCCTGTGTTACCCTCCCCCAAGGCAAACAAACTAGACCCCTGTTTTTCTCCAAGATGGGTCTCATTTTCAGAGCTGACAGAACTGTTCTCATTGGGCCCAAAGATCAAAATGTGTGTCCAACTGGGATGAAGAATGACACTGATACAGACTCAAACTCTCCTTAAACTAAGCTTCCTGCTCCTACAAATCACACTCCAGGTCATCAGCCATGAGGCCCTTTCCAAGTACCCAAGAGCTGCTGCCAGGAATTTCCCCTCAGTTGGCTCACCCCCTCAGTGAGTCTCTGAATCAATAAGGGCTTTTGCAGTACTACCTGGCTCAAGGAAACCCTAACTAGCTTAAGGAAGAAAGAAATTTCTTGGCCTGCATAATAAGAAAGTCCATGGTTAGGACCAGATTTATGCACAGTTTGACATAGGAGCTCGCTTTATGCACAGTTTGACATATGGGCTCAAATGATGTCATGAGAACCCAGACCCTTCATCTCTCAGCTGGGAATTGTGCTTCCAAATGTTAGCTTCCTCCTCAGCAGGTTTTCTTCTCACCTCAACCACATGGTCTCTGCAGTTGTAGACTTTGTACCATCGTAATTCCAAATCCACAGGTAAAGAAAGTCCATCTTTTTGGTACGAAAGTCTTCATTTATCCCAACTGTTCTGCTTAAGCTGTGGGCCCATCCCTGAATCAGACACTGTAGAGCGGAGCGGGTGACTCTCTGATGAGCAGATGAGTGGCCCTGGGTGTGGAGTCAGAGCCATGGAAGATCGCAAGGATGGGGGAAGGGGTGGATGTCTCCGTTGAGGTGGCCTTCAGGGGCATGCAGTAAAAACCCCACCACAAGGGGTGCATTTTCCCATATAATACGATGGCCAGGGGCAGCCCAGGGAGGAGCCAAGAGCCCAGGTTCCCTTTAGACCCTGCTGCACCAACACTGCTTATGGCTCCCAGCCTCACCGCTCCAAGAATGGCTGTTCTCCAGTCCAGACATCACAGACACTTACGTACTTCCTAGGCTTAAAGACAGGGAAAAGGCAAAGGAAAAAGGCTAGTGCTGGCTGAGTCTTTTTTTTTTTTTTTAATAAATTTGTTTTATTTGTTTATTATCTTTGGCTGTGTTGGGTCTTCGTTGCTGTGCGCGGGCTTTCTCTAGTTGCGGCGAGCAGGGGCCACTCTTCGTTGCGGTGCTCGGGCCTCTCATTGCGGTGGCCTCCCCCGTCGCGGAGCATGGACTCTAAGCACGCGGGCCCCAGCAGTTGTGGCTCGCGGGCTCTAGAGCACAGGTTCAGCAGCCGTGGCGCACAGGCCCAGTTGCTCCGCGGCATGTGGGATCTTCCCGGACCAGGGCTCGAACTCGTGTTCCCGGCATCGGCAGGTGGACTCTCAACCACTGCACCACCAGGGAAGCCCCCTATTTTTTTTTAATCAGGAAAGATAACTTTCCCTGAAATTTCTTCTTACAATCCATCTGCCAAAACTAGATTATATGAGCACTCCTAGCTTTAGGATACTGTGGGAAGGTAAGTATTTTCACTCGCAAGCAAAACGGGGATTCTGATAATAGAGAAGAAGAGAAGAATGGTTATTAGGTAGGTCAACTAACAATGTCCACCATCGTTATCTGCTACGCATTCAAAAACAAACAGAAAAAGTGCGCATTAAAGCATCTGTCATCCATTGTGGTCAGTTCTCCTTTCCCAACCAAGAATCTACTTCTTATTTCCTGTAAGTAGGAGAATCAGCTCCTGGTTTGTGGCTTGGGGCTAAGCATCCATGGGGTTATCCCCAGAAGTGCCACGAGCCACCTCACTAGGCACCTATGAAGGTGCCACACCCAATCTTGGCAGATGGTTTGATCTTTAAGTCCAGAGAAACTCAGAACTGATGATTGTTGCTCGTTAAATATTTTTAAAAGATATTTTACAAAGGAGGACATTTAAAAAAATTGTTCCAGAATTTCAGTTTTGGAGATTGGCATTGGAAAATGCATGTGTACATCCATATGTATATAGAGATATACTGAGTATCAGTACAAATCCTTTGTATCTTAATGGAATGTGTTCTCATACTGTTGGTCCTGGGAACCCTGAGGAAGTGCATTACGTTAGCAAATCTGAGCTGGGATTATCCGGGGAGAAGGAGCTGGGGTGGGCTGTCTGAGACCAGTGGGGGGAATATCGTTGCTTTGGGTTTCCAGAACAAAGGAAGCCCTCCACACAGCAGTAGGTAGAAACCTCACCTCTTCTGCCATGTGTGGTCCTAGGGAATATCAGTAGCACAAGCAAAGCAGGAGGGTTGTTTCAAGTTGTTTTAAAGGCCTCAAACTATTATAGCTTTTTTTCCTACTTCTTGGAATCAGAAGGTTACAGAACGTGGGGTTAGAGAAGAGCTTGATGATCATCTGGCTCAACCCCTTCATTTTTCATTGGTTCCTTCCTCAAATTTCTTCATGTAAGCCCATCATGTAAGAAACCACTTCACAGAAATCACCCACAACTCCCTGTGTATTTGGAGATTTAAATCCCAAACCTGGCCATGATTTGGATGGAGAGGATGGTTTGGGAAAAGCAGAAGAGAAAGGGACTGATATATTCTGTTCCACTGGCCATAGTTGGCAATCTCTTTACAAATTGGATTTTTTAAAGCTTTTTACTTTGTCATGATTTCAAGAACAGATGCAGAATTAGTACAAAGAATTCCCATCCACTCTTCATCTGGATTCCACACATAGTGATATTCTACCATACTTGCTTTTGATAGATAGATTTCTTTCTGAACCATCTGAGTGTAAGTTGCAGATATGATGTCACTTTATGCCTTCAGTGTGCGTTCCCTAAAAATAAGGACATTTTCTTACATTAACAAAGTATTATACAATAATAATAAAAATTAGGAAATTAGCATTGTAACAATATTATTAGCTAATTTACATACTTCATGCAAATTCTCCCATTATTCTAATAGTGCTCTATGTGGGTGAAGAAAATCCTGGATCACAGGTTACATTCAGTTGTCATGATGGCTCTTTATAGCCTTGAAGTCTTCCCTTATCTTTCTTGACCTTGGCAGTTTTGATCAATACAGTCCAGTTATATTATAGAATTTTCTATTAAAATTTAACACTACTAAAATTCTATCCTTAGCATGAAAGAGAGGAATGCTGTGACTTCTTCTTTGTGATTAATGCTAATGAGCCCCATCTCTATAGGATTCCCATCCCATTGTAAGGAACAAGCAGAACGCTTACAAGATGTTAACCTTGGCCCCAGTTTGGAGAATATGGGTCTAAATCCACCAATGCTTGAGCAGAGCCCCAAACCTTTCAAGAGATGTGATCCAGAGGAGAGAAGTCATATTGGCTTCTCTCAAGATCCAGGGTATGGCTCATCTGCAACAACCAATGAGGGGCCTCTTTTCCACCATGGTTGGTTGTCGCAAATGAAGGATTGTTTTGTTTGTTATTCACTCAAACCTAATTAAAACCAAGGTTAGCAGGGCATCTGCCAGCATCCGAAGTCTTCCCTCTCGCCTTCCCCATCCCATCACCAGTCGACATGATTCACTGGCTTTCAGCGCATTAAGCAAATTTGCTATAATTGCAGAGAGGGGAAGGAGCAAGGGGCCCATGGCACCACCCAGGCACTACACCATTGCCTTCCTGTAAGTCACACAGACTCCAAGAAAGGGGCTTAAATTGCCTTTATTGATTTGTCAGCCTCTAATAGATCGTTTCTCACTGGGCAAAGGACAGGATCCTCAGAGAGAGTTCTTTCTCCTCCTCCGACCCTCATCATGGCTCTTGTTGCAGTGGGAAGGGTGTCTGGGGGGGTTAATGACGTATTGGAGAGAACTAAAATGCAGACATCAATTCTCCCGAAGATGCAGCTAAGAGGGGCCCAGAGAGGCCAGTTTCCACCTCCGACGTCTCCAAACTAGACTTCCTGACCCCAAAGTTATGCATAGAGAAGTGAGCCTCAGGATTCTAATTTCCTTCCACGTGAGCTGAGCATGCTGTAATTTCACATCCAGCCCTCTGCAGTATCTCCTTTCCTTATGTACCTTTCCTTGTGTAGCGTAGCCCCGTTACAGAATCCCACATAGAGGGGCGGCCAGCCAACAGTTCCCTCGTCCCAGTCCTTAGCTCACAGCATACATCCAACAAACATTTAAAAAATGTCTTAAATACTGACTGTGTGCCTGGTACCTCACTAGATACTTTGCAAGATGGAGCCTTTGAGCTCAAAACGCTTACAGAGACAGTGATGAAAATAACCAACACACAACACAATGTGATAAGTTCTACAGTGGAATTTGTATACTATATGCAAAGGGGTATGAGGCATTGGGAGGATGGGGATGAGGGGAGTGCTGGCTTAAGTCTTCACCTGTGTCTAGAAGGATGGGTTCACGTGGCAGACAGACTGAGGATGGCATACAGGGTAGCGCTTACCTAGGTATGGCCCTGTTCTATTCAATTTGCCTGTGTGTGCACTGGATGCATCTCCCTCATCTAGACCGCAAACACCACGAGGGCAGGAATCTTGTCTTACATTTTGCAAAGTCTTCAAAGCACCCAGCCAGCTGCTAATCACACAGGAAGTCCCCAGGGAATCCTTAGTGGATAATTAATTCCAGCAGGTCATACAGCTGTGAGGAACACCTGGCCAGCTGCTGAATGGCAGCATCTCAGAGGACTTGGAAGGAGTCTGGTAGGGGTGGCATGTGAAGCTCTGAGGGTCAGAGAAATGTCAACACTATACCTGGGATATCCCTTTACTATTATGTCAAATTCCCTTACAGTAAAAACACTCTGTGGCCTCAAAGATATTCAGTCATATTTTTTTCCTAGCAACACTTGCTAGAAAAACTTCCAATGTAACAAAATTATTTAGACAATTTCTTGGAACTCACTGTTTCATTCTAATAGAATTTTGCCTAGGGTTAAAATATGACACAAACGTCATTTATTCTAGATGAGAATATATTTAAGGGTCTGTGGTATAGGTGCTTTGCTCAGTAAGGAAGGTAGGTTTTACAGGGAAAAAGAGAAGGAGAAAAAAAAAAGATGAGGGGAGGAAGGGATAGAGAGGAAGGGGAGAGAGGTGGGGGAAGGGAGTGGGAAAGAATGGCTGTGTGCAAGGATTTTCTCTCTATCGGTTCTTGCTTCCTTCAGAGGGCCTTCTGCTGTCAGGAGGCTTGGCTCAGCCTTATGGGTTTTCTTTCCTGCTATCATTTTTATTTTTTATCTCAAAGGCTCACAATCTTGGCTACCACTCAAGCAGGACCTAGAGAAGACAGAGTGCCCAAGGGTGGAAGTTTAGAGGACAGTCTCCTTTAGAAGCCGTGACTATGAAGCAAAGGCTCCCTTCCTGCCCCCTGGTTACAGAAGGTGGTGTCCAGCTTTCCACAGACCGGGAGGCCCCTAGGGTGGCAAGGGCCTAGGGCGTGGTTAGTTTGTCACTGCTACTTACATCCAGAGATGACAGGGGGCTAAGCAAGCCTCTCAGAGAGGAAAAGAGTGTTGACCTCAGGGTCCCCAGAGGAACGGCAGGCATGTTGGTGGGTGTGGACACATAGAGACAGCTGGGTGCAAATTCACAACCGGAGAACATTCTTTAGGATTTTCAACTGTCTTTTTTTTTTCTCCAGCAATGAATAGGGAGAACCCCAGACTGTGGTAAAAATAGCTCACACTCTCCCTCAAACCTCTCTGGTTTGAGTTTGTGGAAGGCTTGGGGGAAAGAGTCACATTTGAAAATGGAACTTATTTTGAGCCAGTGATACTGACAGAAGCTCAGTTCTGGGGAGAGAAAGCAGCTTTTCAGCATAAAAACCCTCTTCATCTTTCTTTTTTTTTCTTTTAATTTACTTCCTACCATTCCTCCCAAAGTATTCCTTAGTACTTTTATTACAGTGAAAAGCTAGATGTAAGTCAAAACAATCATTTTGTTTGTTTGTTTGTTTTTACAGGGAACAGGTTTCCCGAGAAGCTTTGAAGAGGCAAAGGTGAAGTGGGTGAGGCAGCAGGTGCAGCCAGGAGAGTCTGGCCGGGCCCAACTCTGAACCCGCTGGTGGCGTGGACCAGGTGGAGAGTGAACCCATCTCACCAGGTTCCCCATCGCTGACTCAGGCCTGGACCCACCTGCCGGGCCAACCTCAAAGGACCCCTCAGGTCCCTGAAGTTGCTCTGTAAACTGTGAAGTGCCATACACGTGTAAGGCATCGGTATAAGGAGTTGAAGAAAGCGTCCCAAGGCACAGAAAGCTGTCAGGGAGAACTAGAAATATTCCCCCTCACAAGGATGCCACAGGGGTGAGCAGGAAGGAACAGCTGCTGAGCTCTTGTCGGGAGAAAACACGGTGTCATCAGCACAAAGCACAGAAATAGAACTCTCTGGGAGTCGTGCACCACCTGTGCCCACAGATCCCAGCAGCCAGCCTGCTCCCCACACTTACTCGGCCTCACGGAGTCTGGCAGGGCAGGGGGGATGAACCGATTTTACAGAGAGGTACACTGAGGCCCGAGATGGGAAACCCTTCCTTGTGGTCACATGATGACTTGTCCAGACCAGCACCAAGCTCTGCCCCCCTCACGATGCTCTGACACCACCGGCCTGACCCCAGTCAGCCTCCAGCCTGGAAAGTCATTGCCTGAGTTCTGAAAGCAGGTCACTGTCCCACTGCAGTGAGCCAGCGCTCTGGAAGGACTGATGCTCCACAGCCCGCAGCCTCCTGGCCCCAAGGACCCAGCTCCTGTCTCACAAGGAGGTGGGCTGAGGCCTGCTTACCCCTCAGCAAGACTGAGCGTTTTTTGGGCATAACAGTTTGGTGCATCCTTATTCGCTGGTTGTTTGGAACCCGTGAACACAGAATTAAAAACAGCTCCGGGCTTCCCTGGTGGCGCAGTGGTTGGGAATCTGCCTGCCAATGCAGGGGACACAGGTTCGAGCCCTGGTCTGGGAAGATCCCACATGCCGCGGAGCAACTAAGCCCGTGAGCCACAACTACTGAGCTTGCGCGTCTGGAGCTTGTGCTCCGCAACGGGAGAGGCCGCGACAGTGAGAGGCCCGCGCACCACGATGAAGAGAGGCCCCCGCTCGCCGCAACTGGAGAAAGCCCTCGCACAGAAACGAAGACCCAACACAGCCAAATATAAATAAATAAATAAATTAAAAAAAAAAAAAAAAAAAACAGCTCCAAATCCCCTTCGCTGTTAGAGGGTCCAGGAAAACCCCACTGCCCGGAACCTGATTAAATTAGAGTGCTGTGAGTGGGTTAAGTACCCCGTTTCCTTCCCTCATTCCCAGCAAACCTCTTTGAGGAAGGCCTGGGTTAAGAGCATTAATAAATCACAGCTCAGCACACCTCCCTAGAGACGTGCAGGGCCCTGCAGAGCCTGTGGCAGGCTGAAGTCCTCGTCCTGCCCTGGACTGGGTCACCACACCACCACCCTTCGCTGGAGTCCCTTCTCCGTGCAACCATGATGCAAATCATTCATTCGGATACAGCTCCTGCCCAGAAAGTGTGCGCATCCCGGACTACCCAACAAGGGCCACCTGGAGGCCACTCTGAAGTTTTGTTGGAACATGGCCACACTCTTTACTCACTGTTGGCTCTGGTTGCTTTTGAGCTAGAAGGAGAGAGAATTGAGTAGCTGCAACAGAGATCATGTGGCCTTTAAAACCTGAGATATTTACTGTCTGGCCCTTTTTTGAAAAAGTCTGCCACTCCTGCATTATATAGTTATCTTATTGAAGTCTAACAATACACTGTGCACTGGGTATTATTACCCCTGCTTGGAGAGGTAGAATCTGAAGATCAGCAAGTTTTAGTAACTTGCCCAAAGACACACAGCTGTTAACTGGCAGAGTCAGTACTCAAACCTAGATGCGTTTGCTCCAAAGCTCAGGATTTTTCAAATATACAATTCTGCCAGTCTTTGGACATATCCAGTCAATGGGCAGGGTGATAGTCAGTGATGTAGTGAAAGGTCTCATCTTCCTGGAATGAGTGAGCCAGATTTAGAATCACATTGTTGACTAAGGACCAGTTTAGGCCTAGATCACTCACAGCCTTCCCCTTGGGCCCCTGATCACAAGGAGCTGCTCTTAAGACCTACCAGGCTGGAGCTCACTGCTTATAAATAAATGTGAAACCCAGAATAGACTGGCAGGCCTAGAGCAGCCCCTGGCCAGGCCAGCAAGGGTTACCATGACAAAGGAGTCATTTCCATTACAAACCCTGCAACAGTCTTCCAGAAGGTGATTAATGTTTGACCTCTGGGGGTGGGAACTCTGGGGGGAGAGGGTGGGGACAGTATTCCTTTTAGTCTGGTGCAAAGCATAGTTGGGGTACAGAGGCCAAAACACTCCATCCCCTGTCACCCTAAATCCTAAAAGTCAGCCCAAGAAGCAAGCGCCTTATGGGAATCTCCCTTCACCCTTTGAGTTGAGGCAGCTGAACTTCAGAAACTCAAAGGCAGATAAAGGAAAACAAGAAAAGCCAAGAAAGGGAGTATAAGACTGTAAACTGGTTAATTCTTGCTGGATAAATGGCACCTGCTCATCAGAGAAAAGGTACAAAAAGAATTCAGTGAGACAAGAAGCAGGTAGTACAAGGCTGGGAATCCTACCTCCTTGGAGCCCCAAGAAAAGCCTTTTCTACAGATTCAGGAGGAGGGGGTGGGGAAGAGTGGGTTGCCTGCCAAAGTAGGGACCCATGTCATGAATTTCCAGGGCAGGCCGCCCAAGGAAGCTCAGATGTCTCCATTCCCCTCACTGCCTCTCGAGTGGGGAGCGGGGCCACCGGTGTGGATTTGAGCCCTCGACCTTGGGGTGTTTGCTGTAGGCCACTCTGGGATCATTCATTGACCGTTTTTCTCTCTGCTGACACTTGGGCGGCTCTGACTGCCTAGACATTGCTTTGGTTTGGCCATTTTCCTGCCGATGAGTCACTCCCCCTGCAGCCCGGCTGGGGGCGGCCAGGATCTCGCTGTGTCCATAAGAGAAGCCCAGCATCTGGCCTGTATCAGTTTCAGCCTTTTTGCTGATATAGTGTGACTCTGGGGTTGAAATGGCAAGTTTCTGTGAGGGAGGAAAGGGAAGGCCTCTGGCTCCTCCGGGTCTGAACACACTGCTTTGAAGTGAACCTCAGGAAGAGGCTCCCTGCCCTCACCCTGATCTCCTCCCCTTGGGAAGGACGGAGCCGGGGAGATCAGATCCCCTATGGTACCCCCTCTACTGCCACCAAATCATCCCTGAGCCTTTACCAGCATCCCACAGCTGGGCCGAGACCCAAAACTCCCTGAGCCAAACGTTGTTGTGGATAAGAACGAACCTCAGTTCACAGAATCATTTATAAAAGAAACGTAACTACTTTTGCTATAACTGAAATGATTTCTGATTCTGAGTTTCCATTATGTGGCAAGAAATTAACCTCGGTTAATTTCAGGGCTCTAATTTTTCACTTTACTGGAGACTGCCTCTAATTTGGGGAGGGGCTACCTAGTGCCCTCGCCTGGGTTGGGGGGAGGATGGCGATTCCATTCTCAGTGGCCTCTCGCCACACTGGCATCCACCTACACTCCTTGTCCTGTCTGGGCTGCAGCCCTCGGGCCCCATGGGTCACTGCTGGTCCTCCTCTCCCCAGCCACACAGCCATTCCAGGTTCCTGGGCTTTTCTGAGCCACGTGCCGACAGCTGTCAGCTGCACATCACACATTCTGCTTTGCGAGGACCCGCCCCATACACCTGGACATTCCACAGAAGGGTCTTCTGCTCCCATGCCAGGCGAGGCACCCTAGAACGCTGGAAATTGCTACTTTCCTCTCGCTGGGAAAGGAGACACAAGGGCTCTACCCTCGGATCCCCACATTGGTCATTGGTCTGGAAGTTCTGTCATTCCCCAAGCCTGCCTCTGGACTCAGCCTGGAAGGTGTGCGGGGGCGGGGGGGAGGGGAGGAGTGTTCTCTTGGGGCACTCACCAGGAACCACTCTCCTGCTTCCCAGGCGCTCCATCTTCCAGCCCAACCTGATGCATCTTGGCTCCGAGGGGTGGGGACTGACAGATTGCATATGGCTCCATATCTTCTGATTTCGTCCTGGGTTCTCTCTGTCTTGCTTTGAGGGCTGGGCTTTTGAAACACATAATACAAGAATTGCCTTCTAGATTATCGCTACTCCCTCGATGCCTTGCTTGCCGCCTCCCACAAGGAGGAAGAGGGAGATACAAGAAATGCCTGGAAAAAACACATCGCCCAATACCCCCAAACATTATCCTGCTACACTCTGTTTGCAGGGGTCTCCTTGGACCTGAAAGCATAGTTTTAGAGTCAGTTTGGGCCCCTCACCGACTCAGTCTGTGGAAGTCAAAAGTCACCCAAGATTTCTTCAAGTTCGCAGGTGGCTTATGTTCTCTTGGTCACCCCGATTCACAGCTGTGTCCTCTCTGAATCCGTTCAGCCCATGGCCATCCTGCTGACCACAACTCCTGTCCCCTTCTTATGACACATCAACCGGGATGTGGGATTCAGCCCCGCACAGGATTTACGAACACCCTCCGCCGCACTATCTTCTGTGTGTGTGTCAGACTTTACTGAAAGTTTCCTGGAGATAAAGAAGGGTGTTACTGAGGTGCCCCCCACCCCAGATATTCACCAAAACACTAGCAGCTCTGGTCAAGCCCCCTGCCAGCCGCTGGCCTCCCTTCTTCCCAAGCACTCCGGCCGGGCCTCTTGCTGGACTCAAGTGTCGGCCTCTTCCCCATCCCCGCTTCTTCTTTCCTCTGAATTGTCCCCAGATCTCCAAACTCTTCTCACTCTCACAGAGGGCTGCCTCTCTCTGCCCTGCTGCCACCTTTCCACCCTACACTCAGCAGCAGGCCTGTGGGTACAGGGCTTACTTTACTTGGAAGGACATTATGGTTCTAAAGCTCAATCGTTTCTTTTCTTTGCAAAGTAAACAAACACAAAATATCTCTTCGCTGTGACTGTTAGAGCCAGGAAGAGAGAAGACTTTTGCTGCCTTCCCCATGGGGGATTGCTAGGAAAATCACCTAAGACTGCAAGTGCTCTCTTATCTACTATATATGTGAGCTACGTTCTTTGAGAATTACCCGGAGCAGGGCTTTAATCTCAGTCTGACTCTCCCTGCCCTGTAATTTGTGTCTCCTCTTCCTCTCTTGTCCGTCGATGTGTCTCCAGGAATTATAGATTAATATTAACATTAGCTTAACAAGCAAAGGGTTAGGAAAGAAAATAATGTTTGACAAAATGAAATGTAATAATTTCCGTATCATCCACAGGGCTCTTTCTTTTCCATTTATAATCTAGAAGGGGCAATCTTCATCTAAGGATGCCCCTTCCTGAAAACGAGGTGACACCGGTGGCACCAGGGCTTGGGGAAGCAGCCCCGCTGGTGGCACCGTGACTGGCCACACTTGCTCTTGCCATCTCCCTCACTGTTCCCCATCCATCCAGGCGCCCGTCCTGTCCAGGACTCCTCTCTTCCCATGCCCTTCCCCAGTCAAACCTTACCTGATCTGCATTCTCCTCTCTCCCCAGGCCCCGTTCTCAGCTGGGAAGCTGATAAACTGCACTAAAGGGATAATGGATGGTAATAAGTTACCGTGTTACCCTCTCCGGTAACAGTAACATTTGCATTTTGACAGGGTCTTTCTGAAGAAAAATCGTTCTTAACAGCAACATGACTGGAATTGGGGGCATTTCAGCACCTGCTTCTGGTGGGCCTAAGGGAATATATTTGTGACAAGAGGGGTTTTGATTCCTCAAAACACACCACTGTTCCACACAGAGAGCGAGAACAAGGGGCTTCTTAGAGGTTTCTGGGCAAAAGGCCCTGAGATGTGGGCCTGGGACTCAGAGTGACTCCCACCTCAGAGAGAAGGAAGAGGCGTTCCCCACACCCAGACACAAATTGCCCAAAATAGAAAGGGGGTGGGGCAGAGGGAGCCCCACTAGAAGAGAACTGACATTTCTAGGCCGTGAGGGTGCCCGCCCCTGCACAGAGAGGCTGGCTAAGTCTCCGTAGCGGAGACAGCTTCCAGGGGTAATGTCGCATTAAACAGACTGTTTCCCGTGGGGCTGCCTTCCAGCCACTGGGGGTGGGGCTCGGTGAAGCAGTAGGCGAGGTACAGAGGCCGAGGATCAGCGATACAGAGGCTGGGAACAGAGGCCTGGGTACAGAGGCCGGGGATCAGAGATACAGAGGCCGGGAACAGAGGCCTGGGTACAGAGGCCAGGGATCAGAGATACAGAGGCCTGGGAACAGAGACCTGGGTACAGAGGCCGGGGATCACAGATACAGAGGCCGGGGACAGAGGCCTGGGTACAGAGGCCGGGGATCAGAGATACAGAGGCTGGGAACAGAGGCCTGGGTACAGAGGCCGGGGATCAGCGATACAGAGGCCGGGAACAGAGGCCTGGGTACAGAGGCCGGGGATCAGAGACACAGAAGCTGGGAACAGAGGCCTGGGTAAAGAGGCCGGGGATCAGAGATACAGAGGCTGGGAACAGAGGCCTGGGTACAGAGGCCGGGGATCAGAGATACAGATGGGTACAGAGGCTGGGGATCAGAGATACAGAGGCTGGGGACAGAGGCCGGGGATCAGAGATACAGAGGCTGGGAACAGAGGCCTGGGTACAGAGGCTGGGGATCAGAGATACAGATGGGTACAGAGGCTGGGGATCAGAGATACAGAGGCTGGGAACAGAGGCCTGGGTACAGAGGCCAGGGATCAGAGATACAGATGGGTACAGAGGCCAGGGATCAGAGATACAGAGGCTGGGAACAGAGGCCTGGGTACAGAGGCTGGGGATCAGAGATACAGAGGCTGGGAACAGAGGCCTGAACCCACCTCTGAGCTGCAACAGCTTCCTGATGGTCATGCGGGTTCCTCCTCAGAGCTGGCCACACTGCAGGGTCACCAGCACCAGCTGTCCTAACCTCCCTCAAGCCAGGCACACTGCCTTCTGCTCTGGGGAGGCGCTGGCTGGAAACAGGGCATTGGTGCGTGAATATTGCATCTTAGCCCAGACCCCGCCAATCTCCTCTTGCCTTCTTGCAGGACCTGCCATCTCACCCCTGGATGACATTCCCAGTTACAGTGAGCTCTCTTCCCACTGTCCCTGCATGCCTACACCTCTCTCCCAGAGAAAACCCAGGCTCCTGGGGCTCAGACACCACCCTGCCGGACCCCAGGCTTCCTGCCTGAGCACGCTCCTTTCTAGGGGACCCAACAAGCAGCTGCCCACAGTGGAGTGGCCCTGGATACCAAGCACTTGGCTGGCATGCACAGAGCACAGGCCTGCTTGAATCGCAAAATAAATTCCACTTCCAGAAAATAATTCTGAGAGCTGCTGGCTGACCACGTTGGCAGGGACAGCACGGAGCCCGACCACCAGAGAGGAAGCAGGATCTGCCGGGCTGCTACTGCAGGACCATCCTGTGCCCATGGGTCCTGGGGCCCTCGGCCTCCCAGGCAGGAAGTTCAGCACCACGAGAGGTCATTTGGGTTCACTGTATCTCCCACACCACCCTCAAGAGCTCAGTACAAGTGGACCAGCCCACCTTTCCTCCAGATTCTGAGGGAGCCTTGTGACGGGGAAACCTTTCTGGGAGCTCAACCCCACTGAGAGGGTACTGACTGCATACCCTGCAGACACAAAAAATGCACACAGCAAGGCAACAAGTTCCCAGCCTTGCCCCTCTCTCATCTTGACCTGTGACTTCTCATGGGCAAGGTCTGTGCTCTCAATAGTGACACCCACCGTGCCAAGCAGGGGAGGGATCAGAATCAAATCGGTCCAGGTGGTTCCAGAGGGGGCACTGACACCAACAGGTGAAAATTACAGGTAAGAGGATAGCAGCTCCATAGAAAGAACTTTCAAGCAGGCAGCTCTCTCTAAAAATAATGGGCTATCTTGGGAGCTAATGAGATCACTGTCCCTGGAGGTGTTCAAGCAGAGGCTCAAAAGCCACCTACGAGAAATAGAACACTCAGCAATCAAGCACAAGCAGACGGTTGGTGAGGTGACGCCTAATGGTTATTTAAAGACACAGTGCAGGTAAAAGGCTTCTGATTGGAGGGAAGACTATTGATTCAGTATCGTTACCCCACTTAGAATCACCACATGGGGTTGGGAGGGACGGAAAGGTAAATTAACATTTATTGAAAATCCATTATGTACTGGACACATTATCTTTAATCTTCACGAGTATATGAGACAGGGTTTATTTTTCCTGTTTTACAGTGGGGAAAAACAGATTTCAGAGGTGCTAAGACCCTTGTTCAAAGTCACATTACTTAAGCAGACAGCCCAGGGGGATGGGGGTCAGGTCCACGGCAGTGTTAGGGCTTCGGCTGCGCTACGCCCTCCTACTTCTGAAGCAGCTAACAACGATGCCTCCTCGGTACACCATCCTCTTGGAGCCCATTGCGTGCAGAGTGGGCTTGCGCCCCAGCCTGTCTGGCCAGCCAGAATGGTCACTAAACCATACTCCTCAGGCAGGGTTTGCGTGTGGTTGGGCCAGGCTCCCACCGGCAAGGGAAACTCCTGCCACACCCCTTAAGGAAACGTCCTGGTCCAGGCGTGGCAAGCGGGGCCGGTGCGCAGTTGTCTAGGAGGCCGCGTTCTTGTCACTGTTGCTGCTGCAGTGAGAGGCGTGATGGCGGATGTCAGGGAAGCTGCCACTTTGGCAGTTTACAGGCAAACCGCAGTATTGTTTACCGCAGCCCAAGCATCCCAGCCATGCATCTGAGGGGCATCTGAGACCCAGCCATGCAGCAGCTTCCTTAGTAGCAAATCACCAGCGTGAACAGTGACGTGGGGCTGTGTTTGGCGCTGGGATGGGAGGACCAGCACAGACTCGGGGAGCCACGGTGGGGAGCGAGGGGTCAGCAGATCGCGCTCCAGATGGGTTACCTTACTGGCTGAGGTCACGGCAGGTGGAAACATGGCTTTGTGCAGGCACCAGTGCTCCTGCCTTGAGTAAGCTAAATGCTGCCTTTCATTGACCCTGCTCTCTCTCCACTCACTTGAACCTCATGGGGAAACTGAGGCCAGCCAGAGCTGAAAAAGATTCAAGAGTCTCACGGAAGCTAGTATCTGTGGATCTGTTTGCTCACTGCTTCACCGAAAGGAAACCCGAGGTGGCAAAGAGAGAGGCTTAGCATTCCCAGAAGGCCCGGAGAAGCAGCCAGACTTGGCGGGCAAGGACAGCGGCAGGGCAGAGCTCAGGAAAACCTGCAGGCCACCAGCCAGGACACCTGGTTTCTTTGGCCCTGCCTCTGTCTCCTTTTTTACCTGGGCCTGTGAGCCCTTCCCTTTGACTGGGGAAACTCCGCAGAGACAGTGGCTCCTCCCTCATCTCCCAGCTCCCCCTTAGCCCCTGCCCTGCAGGTCTCTTCCTGTCCCCTGGGCCACCTCTCAGTGGGCCTGTGTGCCTCTCCTGTCCACCCCCCAACCCCCAGGCCCTGCCTCTCTGTGATCACTCTTCATGGAAAGTAAAACAAGAAATCCTTGCTTCACTTTCCATGAAGGTGTAAGGAGTAAACAATGGGCCTGAACGAGGAATTCATTCATTCTAGCAGATGCTCAGAGATCAAATGCCTTTGGTATTTGCTACTGATGAAATATGGTTAAAATCCGGCGACTGGAAGTCAGCAGGATCATGCCTGATAGCGACCCAGAGCAATGACCTGGCAGGGAAAGGGTTAGGTTGCTGAGGAAAGGTGCTGACAGCAAGTAGCATTTCATCTGCTCAACAGCTGTTCCTCCTGCTCCCTTGAAGTGTCCTGACATGGGACACAGCCCTGATGCCCTGGCTGAGGCCAGGGACTACTTCCAAGTGAAATTCTACCCTGTGGACAGGAAATGTGTTCATTCATTTGCTGAACTTGTCAGCCTGTAACTGAGCTTCCTACATGCATTTCCACCCAGCAGGGACAAGGCGGGGGGTGAGCAAGCCAGTTAGAAGTAGGGACACGAATTCATAATCAGGATTTACCAGATCCTCTTAGAGGGAGTCAGCATTTACGTGGCAATGAGATTATTTACAGCGCTGTGCGCAATAGTAGTAGCTGGTGAAAATAGAGACCTGAGAAGCCAGAGAAGGGAGCAGGGGCGGGGGGTGACCCCCAGAGACCTTGTCATTCCTGGAGCCTGTGGACGAATGGTTTTCAGAGTGCAGCAGACGTCAGAAATGAATTCATATATCCTTCAGGAACCACTAGCATCGTATGTTAGCTCTGAATCTTAAAGCTGGGATTGAAGAGATAATGGTTCCTAGATTAAGAGGAACAAGGTCTGGTTTTTGTTTGTAGCTGAGGATTTTTTTTTTCTTCCTTCCCTCATGTAAAGATCAGGTGATGCTCCAGAAGTTTCAAGCCCCTCAAAAAACAAGAAAGAGGGGCTTCCCTGGTGGTGCAGTGGTTGAGAATCTGCCTGCCAATGAAGGGGACACGGGTTCGAGCCCTGGTCTGGGAGGATCCCACGTGCCGCGGAGCAACTAGGCCCGTGAGCCACAATTACTGAGCCTGCGCGTCTGGAGCCTGTGCTCCGCAACGGCCACGATAGTGAGAGGCCCGCGAACCGAGATGAAGAGTGGTCGCTACTTGCCACAACTAGAGAAAGCCCTTGCACAAAAACGAAGACCCAACACAGCCATAAATAAATAAATAAAAATTAAACTTAAAAAAAAAAAAAAACAAGAAAGAAAGTGGACTCTGCAGGGGCACTGGCCTATCAGAGCAGCTAAAGTGGATATGAGGGGGTCTCTTTGGGGCTGAAGAGACGTGGGTCCCAAATCTCAGAGCGGTTCCCTCAGGCCAGAGTTGGGGCCTCCCAGAGCTGGCTGACTCGACACCCTCTAACTCCTCCATCTCCTGTCTAGATGCCTCCCTGGCCAGGCCCTGGGATCACACCTGTTGTCAGGGCAAACCTTCCCTGGGTTCCAAACAGGGCCAGGGAAGCAGGGTGGGAAGAGAGAGCACGTCGCTGTGTGTCAGCTCAGCACCAGCTGACACAGTCTGAAAGCCTCAAAATGAAAGCATCAATAATTCAGACATTCAGATGCTGTAGAGTATTTCCTCTTTTGTCACATTTCTGGCCAATTGATTTCCCCTGGCCACAAACTTGCTGCTTTTAGAACATCATTAATAACAAATCGACTCTGCTAAAATCTGCCCTGGGAGGGGCCACTGGCTGGGAGAGGTTCCTGGCCTTGTTTCCCCTGAGAAATGGGGCTCGGACCCATCCCAGGAGCAGAGCGAGTGCATGGGGGCTGGGAGCCTCCCCTCCCCTCGCCTTGGGGGCAGAGAGACTGGGGAGCAGAGGGACAAGTGCCCCCCCCCCCACATGTCTCCTCAGTGTAGTGCCAGAACCTCTGATGGGGGTACTGGGAGAGGGAGAGGGGCCTCAGAGCAAGAACACAGGGTTGGGGACTTCCCTGGCAGTCCAGTGGTTAAGACTCCATGCTTCCACTGCAGGGGGCACAGGTTCAATCCCTGGTCGGGGAACTAAGATCCCACATGCCGCAAGTCACGGCCAAAAAATAATAAAAATAAGGTTCCTATAGTACATATCAGGCCTCAAATAATCTCATACAAATTAATTTTAAAAAACGAATACAGGCTTGGAACCCCTCTCTAGGATCCCCTCCATCCCCCACAAGGTCCTATCTCTGTAGGTTTCCAAGCCTGAGCCCCAAGTCCCATGGGATGACCACCAATCAGGGGTCTGGAATGAGCCAAAGAGCTGAAAGCTCACGGGGTGCCACTGGGAGCTGCTGCCTCCGACCCCCCAGGGGAACTCCCTGTCGGGCCCACTCAAGGTGATGGAAGGGTGCTGGCTTCCCTCCCCTAAGCCCTCAGCAAGCAGCACCTCACGGCCCCGCGGGCACCAAGGGCCCAGGGCGTCTCTGTCCTCCCTCTTCTCCAGAAATTCCCGGCCAAGCACTGGCTCTTAGGGCCTGGCCCCTGGTGGGCGCTCACTAAAGTCTGTTCAATGAATACATGAAAGAGAAAATGATCTGACAACTCACAGTGAGTGGAGTGCTGCCACTGCCTCAGACTCTGCATTTATTGCTAGAGGCGGGGCTTCAGGCAACTTGGGAGAATGGTTAAACGGGGGGGGGGGGGGGGGGTTTGCCTGGTGGTGGTCCCAGGGATCAGACGCGATGGCTGGAGCCCATTCACCACCCTAAGGCTGGTCCTGTTTACCAACCCTCCATCACTGTGCTGGCTGGAAGTCCCTCTAGAAGGGTGTCCATAGAGGCCAATAAAGAACCCTCCCTGTCTGAGAAGAGGGAGCAGTCCCGTTGCCCCATTCCTGGGCAGGGTCATCCCCAAGGTATGTGCGCCAGGAAGCCAAGCCCCCTCCTCCACCACTCACACCCACCGCCCCTCCCCCACCCTCGTGATCCAGAACTCTCGCAAGAAGCCCTGTTACACGAGCCGGTGATCAAAATAGGGGTCGTCTAAGGTTTCTGCTTTTGTCCCCAGCGTGGTGAGCGCTAACTTCAGCGCAGATCAGGGCCTCCCAGAGAGCTCTGCTCTGCTGATCACAAGGCAGAAGCCTCCCTGCTCCCGCCCAGCCCCACAGTTTATATCCCTAGAAATCTCCTGGTTGGCCTGATATTGATTTCGCTTTTTGAAAAGGAGTCAGTAAGAAATACACACACCACAGGTCTGAAATAGAACCTGCCCTTTGCAGTTGTAGCAAATACTCCTCCACAGCTGAGCCCGTTCTGAACCGGGCTACGCCGGGCGGGGCCCTGAGGCGCGAGCTGCCCCCTGTAGCCGGTCTTCACCTTACAAGACCGCGGGGCCCAGCTACACTGGGCAGCTTGTCACTGTATTTTATGGGCAAGATAAATATTTGTGTTATATTCGCACGCACAGCTTGGAGCCCAAGCCCACTTTACGGCCAGGCCTGGGGAGATTGGAGGCCTGAGCTGTGCCAGCTATAGTGAAATGAATTTACGATGGCTTTACAAGAAAACAGTTCGGGCTTGAGGATTAACAGAGTTAGTGGGCTTGGGTGGGCAGCGCCCGAAGCCATAGATTTCTCCAGCCCAGCTTCCCCTCGCAAATGTGTTGACCTCATGCACCTAAGGGTACACAGCATGTGATGGGTCACCCTACCTCCCCTCTCTCCCCATGAGTGGTTTCATTCTAGAATGAATATTAGAACTCAGAGGCCCTGCTAGGTGATCTAGACCAAGTGAAACAACTGAGTCTGGAGAGGTTGACTATTTTGTCTAAGATCTCCTAGCCAGTAGTGATTCTGTTTTCATGGGTCTCTAAGAAAGTCTTCTTTTTCTAAACTTCAGAGGTTTTTCTAAACTTCAATTTTTTTAATTAAAAAAAAATTAATATTAATTTTAATTTTTAGCATTTCTAGAAGAGATTAGACCCTTAGACCTGGAGAGCTGTTCTGCCTTGGGCAGAAGAGTAAAGCTGGTGAAGTTTTTCATCCACATCCCATATCCCCTATTCTACATTTCCATTTTCATATTCTCCCACTCTTCCCCTAGAAAGAAACTGACTTTTATTAAGCACCTGACATATGCCAAGTTGTTTGCAATTTACATGAGGCAAATTACATACGAGGCAAGGGTTATTATTCCCATTGCAAGAGTAACCACTGCATTGCATAAACAGGGCCCATGAGATATGCTCAAAAGGCAATGTGTTTGTGTTTTTTTGCCACTGTCCCTTTAAACGTGTCCAATGGCTAGCTCTTTCCCTTGACACAGGGTAAAATCTCTGACTTTTCTGTTTATTCTTAGAGACTGTAGGTCAATTCAAGTCATCAACATAGTATCTAGATTCAATAATTTAAAGTGTCCATTTCAATATTATAATCAACACATCAATCTTTATACAAAGATATAGTGATCAGGATGTTATAAGTTTCTGCCATGGTAACAAATAACCCTAAAAGCTCAGGGATCAATGCATACATTTTACTTCTGACTCATTCAGAGTGCAGTGGAAGTCAGGAAACCCTACTAGACAGCTGTCCTCCAAGTGGTGACTCTGTGATCCAGACCACTTTGATCTTGTGGTTTCTTGTCCCTTAGGGGCCTAGAGAATCACACAGGGGCCTCTCTGTGCCTCCATCTGGATATGACACACATCACTTCTGTTCATATGTCCTTCCCCTCAACTAATCATACAGTCCCACCTAATTTCAGGGGCCCAAGAAGTGGGCCTTGGAAGGAAAAAAAAGTGAAGAGAAAGTGGTAACATATGACATTGTCTCTGTCAATAAACATAACCCTCCTCCCTCCTGCCTCAACTTCAGTTGGCTCCTGCCAAAGAGTTAGGGAGGGGGGTGCAGTCAGCATCCTTTTTCTTTCTCAGTCACCCCCCTCTGCTCAACTCAACCCCCTCTGACCTCTCTGGATGTGGGACGATGGGGAGGGAGGACAGGTGAGAAGAGCAAGAAAGTCTTCTCTTGACAGGAACTGTAGTGAAATGGCTTCAAGGGCTCTGGATCTGGAGGGTGTCTAAAGCTGTCTTCCCTCTCGTGGGTGCCCTCATGGCTCGTCAGAGGCCCCACTGGCAGCCGCTGCTGGTATCCCCATGACTCAGGCTCTGCATCAACTTCCCGCTGGCCACCCCTCCCCAGGCCCACTCTACACAGATTCTCCGTATGGGATTTCCACTACAACCCCCTCAGGCAAACTTACAGTGGATTCAGGCCAGTTCTCTCTCCCATCAATGCCTACAGGGTCCATAGAAAACACCCTTGTCTCTTCTGCCATCACAAACCCCAGGAGTACAGTCCAGTCCCAATGCAGCAGCAACTTCCTTAGCTTCACAAAGATAGGGGCTTTCGGGCCTTCTTGCCTTTGAAGTTTTATGGGCAGGAGTCAGACACCAGTATCTTGGATGCCCTAACAGTGGGGAAAATAACAAGCTCCAAGTGATGCTTTTCCTGTGACCTAAGATGCAGGAAAAATACTTCCACTCTGTGGGGAAGGGAAGCTCCGAGCATGACTTCCCTCAGGCAACTTCTTCTAAAATCCTCTCTTGATTTCCAACAATTGGACAATATATGATTTCCTTGTTGTAGGTGAGAGATTTTGAGAGCTGTGATAATGGATTTCCAAATAGTTCTTTTGTAAATTCTTCATGCAGCCTAGTGTACTTCGATCGATTTAACACTGTAAAAAAAGTGACAGATGCTCAACCCAACTCAAGTTGGTTGAAGCAAAATGGAGGATTTAATGTAAGAACACTGGGATGTCTTCTGAAACCCAACAGCAAGAATTCAGCTGGGGTTTAGGAATTACTATAACGAGGAGCTCAGATTCCCTCAGGACTTTCTCTACATCTCGAATCATTCTTTTCTGGTCTCTACTTTATTCTTTCCTCTCTCTCTGCAAGCTTACTTCCCCTACTTCTCTGGTCTGGTCATAGGAAACATGGCTGCTGGCAGCTCCCAAAATACACATCTTATAGTCCAGCCACAAAAAGAGAGAATCTCCACTCTTTCAAGCCCAAGACCAAAAATCCTGGGGAAAGAGTCACACAAAATCAGCCAAAGCTCTCACCTCAACCATCAGCTCCGCTTCAGGGTGGGGACTCACTGTAACATGGCAGGTCCCCCTGCAGCCCTAGATGCTGTGTGAGGTGGAAAATCTCAGAAACAGGTGACAGGTGCTAGGAGCCCCCCAGGACACTTTTCCAGCTGTTCAGTCATTTGGACTAGTGCTATTGTGCCTGGTGGTTCAGACTCCAGCTCTAGTAGGATTGGAAGGTGGTGATGGGGTTCTGGTTTATGCAAAAGTCCACAGGAAAAAGCCAGCTAGCGAAGTTTTCCTTCTTACCTTTTCCACCAATAAAGACTTCTTTTCCACCAGTCATAAAGCATTTACCGCGTACTGCCTTGAATTGTGAGATACCTGCCTGGGAGTCTTACTTTTCATACAGGATTGCAAATACGTATGGTCTGGGGCTATGTTTTTGTCATCACTGTATACCCCAGATCATCCCAAGCACTGCCTTCCATATAACATTAATTAATTATATTTTGTGCATGTGTGAACAAATGAATGAATGATTCCAGAGGATGTTTCCCCTCCCTGTGAACCTACTAAAAACTAACCAGAAAATGACTAGGGAAAAGCACTTATGGATAGAATTTCTTGCTTCTCTCACAGAAAATCTGTGTTTATATACAAATAAGGTAAAAGTTTAAAATAGCACCTAGCACAATGTATTGCACATAGAAGATCCTCAGCAAATGTTTGCTGATTATCTCAGAGACACTGAGACTTATTATTATGTCCCGACTCCATATTGTCCATGCATCATCTCCATGTCCTCGGCCACCTAACCTTCCACTACCATCATCTGCTCAGCTGACCTACAGCTTACCTATGTGCACTGTAGCCACTCAAGTACTGGGATTTCCCCAGAGAGGTATCCCCTGGGCTATTTGCTCAGAGGACCTCACTCCTCCATTTTGCTTTCAAAGCAGTTAGATCTCAGAGCGGACTCCCCCAAAGCGAGGGAATGGGGGAACCAGAGAAGGATGGTGACTGTGAAATCACCGTGAGTTTAGGCTTCCTCATCTTGACCATCTGCAGAGAAGAGGCAAACTGGGGTTGAGTACTAGATACTTCCCTAGAAACAGGGAGCTGAGAAAAGTCTAGGCAGAAGGTCAGAGGCAGAAACTTATTCTGAATCAGGCATTAGAAGGAAGCCAAAACTGGGAAAGCATATCATTATTTAAAAATCCCATTAAGACTCTATGAGAACAGAAGCAAGAAAAACTACAATCCTGCAGCCTGTGGACCAAAAACCACAGTTACAGAAAGATAGAGAAGATGAAAAGGCAGAGGGCTATGTACCAGATGAAGGAACAAGAAAAAACCCCAGAAAAACAACTAAATGAAGTGGAGATAGGCAACCTTCCAGAGAAAGAATTCAGAATAATGATAGTGAAGATGATCCAGGACCTCGGAATAAGAATGGAGGCAAAGATCGAGAAGATGCAAGAAATGATTAACAAAGACTTAGAAGAATTAAAGAACAAACAAACAGAGATGACCAATACAATAACTGAAATGAAAACTACACTAGAAGGAATCAATAGCAGAATAACTGAGGCAGAAGAACGGATAAGTGACCTGGAAGACAGAATGGTGGAATTCACTGCTGCGGAACAGACTAAAGAAAAAAGAATGAAAAGAAATGAAGACAGCCTAAGAGACCTCTGGGACAACATTAAACGCAACAACATTCGCATTATAGGGGTCCCAGAAGGAGAAGAGAGAGAGAAAGGACCAGAGAAAATATTTGAAGAGATTATAGTCGAAAACTTCCCTAACATGGGAAAGGAAATAGCCACCCAAGTCCAGGAAGCGCAGAAAGTCCCATACAGAATAAACCCAAGGAGAAACACGCCGAGACACATAGTAATCAAAGTGGCAAAAATTAAAGACAAAGAAAAATTATTGAAAGCAGCAAGGGAAAAATGACAAATAACATACAAGGGAACTCCCATAAGGTTAACAGCTGATTTCTCAGCAGAAACTCTGCAAGCCAGAAGGGAGTGGCATGATATACTTAAAGTGATGAAAGGGAAGAACCTACAACCAAGATTACTCTATCCGGCAAGGATCTCATTTAGATTTGATGGAGAAATCAAAAGCTTTACAGACAAGCAAAAGCTTAGAGAATTCAGCACCACCAAACCAGCTCTACAACAAATGCTAAAGGAACTTCTCTAAGTGGGAAACACAAGAGAAGAAAAGGACCTACAAAAACAAACCCAAAACAATTAAGAAAATGGTCATAGGAACATACATATCGATAATTACCTTAAACGTGAATGGATTAAACGCCCCAACCAAAAGACATAGACTGGCTGAATGGATACAAAAACAAGACCCATATATATGCTGTCTACCAGAGACCCACTTTAGACCTAGGGACACATACAGACTGAAAGTTAGGGGATGGAAAAAGATATTCCATGCAAATGGAAATCAAAAGAAAGCTGGAGTAGCTATACTCATATCAGATAAAATAGACTTTAAAATAAAGAATGTTACAAGAGACAAGGAAGGACACTACATAATGATCCAGGGATCAATCCAAGAAGAAGATATAACAATTATAAATATATATGCACCCAACATAGGAGCACCTCAATACATAAGGCAACTGCTAACAGCTATAAAAGAGGAAATCGACAGTAACACAATAATAGTGGGGGACTTTAACACTTCACTTACACCAATGGACAGATCATCCAAAATGAAAATAAATAAGGAAACAGAAGCTTTAAATGACACAATAGACCAGATAGATTTAATTGATATATATAGGACATTCCATCCAAAAACAGCAGATTACACGTTCTTCTCAAGTGCGCACGGAACATTCTCCAGGATAGATCACATCTTGGGTCACAAATCAAGCCTCAGTAAATTTAAGAAAATTGAAATCATACCAAGCATCTTTTCTGACCACAACGCTGTGAGATTAGAAATGAATTACAGGGAAAAAAACATAAAAAAGACAAACACATGGAGGCTAAACAATACGTTACTAAATAACCAAGAGATCACTGAAGAAATCCAAGAGGAAATAAAAAAATACCTAGAGACAAATGACAATGAAAACACGACGACCCAAAACCTATGGGATGCAGCAAAAGCGGTTCTAAGAGGGAAGTTTATAGCTATACAAGCCTACCTAAAGAAACAAGAAAAATCTCAAGTAAACAATCTAACCTTACACCTAAAGAAACTAGAGAAAGAAGAACAAACAAAACCCAAAGTTAGCAGAAGGAAAGAAATCATAAAGATCAGAGCAGAAATAAATGAAATAGAAACAAAGAAAACAATAGCAAAGATCAATAAAACTAAAAGTTGGTTCTTTGAGAAGATAAACAAAATTGATAAGCCATTAGCCAGACTCATCAAGAAAAAGAGGGAGAGGACTCAAATCAATAAAATCAGAAATGAAAAAGGAGAAGTTACAACAGACACTGCAGAAATACAAAACATCCTAAGAGACTACTATAAGCAACTTTATGCCAATAAAATGTACAACCTGGAAGAAATGGACAAATTCTTAGAAAGGTATAACCTTCCAAGACTGAATCAGGAAGAAACAGAAAATATGAACAGACCAATCACAAGTAATGAAATTGAAACTGTGATTAAAAATCTTCCAACAAACAAAAGTCCAGGACCAGATGGCTTCACAGGTGAATTCTATCAAACATTTAGAGAAGAGCTAACACCCATCTTTCTCAAACTCTTCCAAAAAATTGCAGAGGAAGGAACACTCCCAAACTCATTCTATGAGGCCACCATCACCCTGATACCAAAACCAGACAAAGACACTACAAAAAAAGAAAATTACAGACCAATATCACTGATGAATATAGATGCAAAAATCCTCAACAAAATACTAGCAAACAGAATCCAACAACACATTAAAAGGATCATACACCACGATCAAGTGGGATTTATCCCAGGGATGCAAGGATTCTTCAATATACGCAAATCAATCAATGTGATACACCATATTAACAAATTGAAGAATAAAAACCATATGATCATCTCAATAGATGCAGAAAAAGCTTTTGACAAAATTCAACACCCATTTCTGATAAAAACTCTCCAGAAAGTGGGCATAGAGGGAACCTACCTCAACATAATAAAGGCCATATATGACAAACCCACAGCAAACATCATTCTCAATGGTGAAAAACTGAAAGCATTTCCTCTAAGATCAGGAACGAGACAAGGATGTCCACTCTCACCACTATTATTCAACATAGTTCTGGAAGTCCTAGCCACGGCAATCAGAGAAGAAAAAGAAATAAAAGGAATACAAATTGGAAAAGAGGAAGTAAAACTGTCACTGTTTGCGGATGACATGATACTATACTTAGAGAATCCTAAAACTGCCACCAGAAAACTGCTAGAGCTAATTAATGAATATGGTAAAGTTGCAGGATACAAAATGAATGCACAGAAATCTCTTACATTCCTATACACTAATGATGAAAAATCTGAAAGAGAAATTATGGAAACACTCCCATTTACCATTGCAACAAAAAGAATAAAATACCTAGGAATAAACCTACCTAGGGAGACAAAAGACCTGTATGCAGAAAACTATAAGACACTGATGAAAGAAATTAAAGATGATACCAACAGATGGAGAGATATACCATGTTCTTGGATTGGAAGAATCAACATTGTGAAAATGAGTATACTACCCAAAGCAATCTACAGATTCAATGCAATCCCTATCAAATTACCAATGGCATTTTTTACGGAGCTAGTACAAATCATCTTAAAATTTGTATGGAGACACAAAAGACCCCGAATAGCCAAAGCAGTCTTGAGGCAAAAAAATGGAGCTGGAGGAATCAGACTCCCTGACTTCAGACTATACTACAAAGCTACAGTAATCAAGACAATATGGTACTGGCACAAAAACAGAAACATAGATCAATGGAACAAGATAGAAAGCCCAGAGATTAACCCACGCACCTATGGTCAACTAATCTATGACAAAGGAGGCAAAGATATACAATGGAGAAAAGACAGTCTCTTCAATAAGTGGTGCTGGGAAAACTGGACAGCTACATGTAAAAGAATGAAATTAGAATACTCCCTAACACCATACACAAAAATAAACTCAAAATGGATTAGAGACCTAAATATAAGACTGGACACTATAAAACTCTTAGAGGAAAACATAGGAAGAACACTCTTTGACATAAATCACAGCAAAATCTTTTTTGATCCACCTCCTAGAGTAATGGAAATAAAAACAAAAATAAACAAGTGGGACCTAATGAAACTTCAAAGCTTTTGCACAGCAAAGGAAACCATAAACAAGACGAAAAGACAACCCTCAGAATGGGAGAAAATATTTGCAAATGAATCAACGGACAAAGGATTAATCTCCAAAATATATAAACAGCTCATTCAGCTCAATATCAAAGAAACAAACACCCCAATCCAAAAATGGGCAGAAGACCTAAATAGGCATTTCTCCAAAGAAGACATACAGACGGCCACGAAGCACATGAAAAGATGCTCAACATCACTAATTATTAGAGAAATGCAAATCAAAACTACAATGAGGTATCACCTCACTCCTGTTAGAATGGGCATCATCATAAAATCTACAAACAACAAATGCTGGAGAGGGTGTGGAGAAAAGGGAACCCTCTTGCACTGTTGGTGGGAATGTAAATTGATACAGCCACTATGGAGAACAGTATGGAGGTTCCTTAAAAAACTAAAAATAGAGTTACCATATGACCCAGCAATCCCACTACTGGGCATATACCCAGAGAAAACCGTAATTCAAAAAGACAGATGCACCCGAATGTTCATTGCAGCACTATTTACAATAGCCAGGTCATGGAAGCAACCTAAATGCCCATCAACAGACGAATGGATAAAGAAGATGTGGTACATATATACAATGGAATATTACTCAGCCATAAAAAGGAACGAAATTGAGTCATTTGTTGAGACGTGGATGGATCTAGAGACTGTCATACAGAGTGAAGTAAGTCAGAAAGAGAAAAACAAATATCATATATTAATGCATGTATGTGGAACCTAGAAAAATGGTACAGATGAGCCAGTTTGCAGGGCAGAAGTTGAGACACAGATGTAGAGAATGGACATATGGACACCAAGGGGGGAAAACTGCGGTGAGGTGGGGATGGCGGTGTGCTGAATTGGGCGATTGGGATTGACATGTATACACTGATGTGTATAAAATTGATGCCTAATAAGAACCTGCAGTATAAAAAAAAGAAACAAAACAAGTAATACTAAACTTTCATTGGGTTATTTGTATGGAAATATGTTAATATAAATGTTTCAGACATTACATGAAATTTCTAAAAATCTTATATTTGTATTTGTATGGAAATATGTATGGAAATATGTTAATATAAATGTTTCAGACATTACATGAAATTTCTAAAAATCTTATATTTGTATTCGTATGGAAATATGTATGGAAATATGTTAATATAAATGTTTCAGACATTACATGAAATTTCTAAAAATCTTATATGTTCTGGTATAATGTTATAAGTAATAATCCTAGTTATTACTTTAAAATGTATATCTCAGAAATAAAAAAAAAAAAAAAAAAAAAAAAAAGACTCTATGAGGGTGGGGCTGGAGGGGGCTTGCTAATTTCAGGAAGTGACTGAGTAGTTGTAAGTACCCAAAATTAATTGATGGTTTTAAGGAAGAACTAGGTGTAGGTAACACTGTGTCATAAACGCATCGCTGGAGAAGAGGAAGACTATTAATTCTCATGATTCCTCATACCACAGGACAGAAAAGTAATAGTTCAAGTTGTATATGATGCTATGGTATAATTTTTTCTCATTGATCGATTCCCAGCCTCTCTCTGGTGATTTATAGGAATAACGGGGAGGGAGTGCTCACTGCAGGATGGCCAGGGCTGGGGAGGTTTATGTGCAATATTGGTTTCCAGAGTTAATAAATTGTCAATTGTGGCCCATGGAATCCTGTTACATCCTAGAGGCAGCAAGCCTAAAACGCAGCCAGATGCCACTCATCACTCCATCCTAGGCACCTGAGAAGATGGGAGAAGCTCTTGCTCAGGTCAGTATCCAGGGACACATCTGCCTGAAGGGGATCTGAATCCCATCTTTCATCAGTGGTAAACTAATGTCCCAAAACTACTCATTCCCACATCCCTGATGCTGAAAAACTGGAAAAGATATGGCTCATAATACCAGAATTATACCTCTTCTACCCAATGTAACGTGTAGCCTAGAAGAGATTTCATTTAAAAAGCTGAGTCTAGAATAGGAGGCAGGAGATCTTAACAGAAGTCACAACCAAGAGTCTAACCAGGAAGGAGATAGTCAAAGAGGGCTCAGAGTTGGGCACCAAGAGAACAAGAAGGCATCAGCATTTGACAAAAGCTCCCTAGGCAGGAAGCTCAACCACTTCTTCAGCTTTGGATCCTTAACGTCTAGCACACTGTTTGACACAAATGGGCACTCCAATATTTATTGAATAAATTAATGAAACAAGTCTGTGGAGTCTGCTACAGAGATAGCAGAGAGAACTTCAGTGCTCACTGAATATTTACATGCTCCACCACCTCCCCAGCCCTCTCTCAGGTGACTGGGGCCATTGACTAGGATAGGCCACTGGATCGTGAGTAGAGGCGACGTAGGACATTTAAGCATCAGTGCACAGCTCTCCGACCATCTCTTCTCTCTCAGTGGTGACTGTGGAGGTCGCATGTTTCAGATGATACATTTCAAGATGCAGGGAATTCTATCAACCTGGGTTCTTCAATGCCCACATGGAGCAGAGCTCCCTCTTCCCCTTGTTGTTGAATGATCAGTGTTGGATAAGCAATGTGAGGAAGAAGTAAGCCTGTGTTCTGTTAAGCCATGTTTTTTCCTTAGCTAATCCCAAATAACAGACGAGATTTACCAATTGTCTTAGTCAGCTCAGGCTGCTATAACAAAATAGCACAGACTTGGTGGCTTAAGCTGCAGACAGTTATTTTTCATAGTTCTGGAGGCTCAGAAGTCCAAGATCAAGGTACTGGCAGATTTGGTGTCTGGTGAGAACCCTCTTCCTGAGTTGCGGACAGCCACCTTCTCGTTGTGTGCTCACATGGCCTTTCCTTGGTGTGTGCACTTGGAAAGACAGAGCTCTGGTCCCTCTTCCTCTTCTTATGAGGGCAGTAATCCCATTTTAGGGGTTCCACCCTTAATACCTTATGTAAACCTAATTACCCCTCAAAGGACCACCTCCTAATACCATTACATTGGTGGACAGGGCTTCAACATATGAATTTGGGGTGTGGGAGGTTAAAAATATTCAGCCCAGAACACCAATTCAATCCAGTGGCTTCCTTCGAACACTTTTTGCACCCTCTTGCAAAAAGGCCTCTTTCTTTGAAAGTTATGTCATCTGGTTCACTATCCTTTAACTCTTTTATTTGTCTTTGTCACAGTTATCTTCTGTCTTCCTTTCACTCCCCTCATTCATTACAGATTTTATTAGCTGGCTCAAAAGTATCTTTTGCTCTCAGTTCCTGTCTCCATCTGTTTCACATCTATACCAACTATCCATCCAAAGTGTTATCTGTAAAATTCCTTAACATCATCACCTCCAACAGCATTCATCCACATTAGCTTCAACCAACCCTCCTATGGCCACACTCTAGATCCTCTCATCATATAACTCTTCCACCTTTGGAAATGCAAATTCCAATAGACTAATTTTCTTTCCCTTTCTTCTCCCCTACCACCCTGTTGGTAGACCTCACTGAGAGCTCCAATCCTTCAAGTTCAACTTATGTATCTGCCTCCCCTACTAGACCCTAAGCTCCATGAAGTCAAGGCTGTGTCATATTCTTCTCCATATTCTCAGCACTTATACCAGTGTGTGGCCCAGGTAATCATGCAGAAGATATTCATGAAGAATGGCTGAGTGGCTGCCCTGCACACCTGGTGCGTCACTCCCCACAGCCTCTTAAAGGTATGTTTGGTAAATAGCATCATATATTCCCCTCAAGAGCATTTGGACAGAAACCACAAAGTTAGAATTCTAATTCTGGTTCCATCACCACCTACCTTCATGGTCTTAGACAAGTCCCTTGCCTTCTTCTTGAATCTCAGCTTCCATTTGTCTTTTTCTGCTGAATTGTTGATAGGAATCAAATGAAATCATGAACGTGAGAGTGATTTGAAAATGTAAAGAACTCTACAGAAATATAAGAATCATTATGATAGTGCCAATGAGTTTTCTATTGCTCAGCATGTACTGACTTGTCAGATTCACATTCTTCCTTACGGAGGAAAAGCTGTGAAAATGTTGGGGGAACCAAGTGTCCAAAAAGCCAAAGATGAGCCATCAGGTTCTTAGGTCAGCACAACCTGTTTCTTTCAGCCTCGCTCATTCTTTCATTTACCAAACATTCAACAATTTCCTATTATTTTCAGTTACTTAATACAACACAGGCTTTGCCCTTGTGGAGCTCAGCCTTTTGCTGGGAACAGATGAGTAAGCAAGTAATTGCAATCAGTGTGATAAAAGTGAAATAGAAGGAAATGCTGGATGCTGGGGGTGGAGGAACCCCTAATTCTCTCTGGGGAGAGAGGTACAGAGAGAGTTTCACAGAGGAGGGGTCTACGTTCTCCTCAGCTACACAGGATCAGATCTCCAGGGGACACAGTGATTAGGTCAGGATCTGGAGGAAACAGGTGCATGGGGAAGAATGGAAAACAGCTGGACCTTGAGCGCGTTTCCTTAACCCTTCCCCCAGGCGATGTTCCTTGCCCTGGCACTACCTGGACACAGCCACAAACGTCCCAGGTGCGTGCAATTATTCCTCCCCACAATCCCGTGAGGTACAGCCACCATTTGCCTCTCTGTGAATTATACCTGGGCCCTGTGAAGCCAAATTCCGCATTCTTCTCAGCCTGCCACACTGCCTATCGTACTTGAAAAAGATGTAGTGTCAGAGCCTGAGGAGGAGAACGAGGGCCTCCCACAGCACTGTGATTGTTTTCAGAGCTTTAGGGCAGGGTTACTCTCCAAGCGACAAGGCTACCTCCAACCAGAATCCCTCCTGTACTCGTGGTTCCCTGAAGTGCAGGCCAAACAGATCTGTACCTCGTTATGCCAGACTCCCCAGCCCTGTGCTACGGAAGTTAAATGCTGTCTGCACAACAGCAGTGCACAGGCGTTGCATTCCCAGCCGGCCAGGCAGGACCAGAGATGACAGGGAAAGCGGAAATTACTCCCAGTGATGACAACCTGACCGAGCAAGTATACCCTGAGAATCTGCTGCATGATGGCTGGACAGGCTGTCCTCCCAAGTTCAAGGGGCTTGGGTCTTCCTCCCTGGATCTTTGAGCAAGCATGGTTCAGCCTCATACAACATATATATAGGGGACACCTTCACCCCACTTCCTCCTGAACAGCAGGTCCTCAGGAGGACGCAGACCCAGCCATTTTACTGGCACAGGGTTGCAGAGCATAGTTTGAACAAACAATTGGGGCATTTTTAGTAACCTGTGGACAGAAGGGATTGTGGCCTCAAAGTTAACCTCTTTTTTCTTTACTCTTATCCTAGCCCTTTAGGCTCTCTCCTCAAATGTGTGTGGGAATTGGGCGAGGGTAGCAGGGGGCAGGGGGTGGGGTGGAGAACATCAGATATAACTTTTGATATTAAAGTCAGCATTTTAATTATACTCCACTCCTTTCTCTCCCTACCTTTTCTACTTGTAACTATGGAAACTCATAATAAATGCCCATTTAGATAACACAAGGGGGATGATTTTAGAAACAAAAGATAATATATTTTCATGAATCCCATGCTCTGCTTCCTCTTCCACCTGCCCCTCACTACTGGTTACTGATGTACATGCAGCCTTCGTGGCTTATCAGAGAAGTGGCCACGTCACTAAAATCCACCGTGAACTTGCCTTGGAGTCCATCTCGGAGCCCTCTCAGTGCATGTGACCCTGTCTGTATGGGTTGTGTAATGGAAAAACTCAGCCTTTTCCTTCCTATGCAGGAAAAAACACAATTTTTCCCTACTATGTGTTTCTTCCCTGGGAGTCCCCTTTACTACTCACACAGAACACTTCACTTTTGACACTTCTGGTCAGCAGCTATGTGGAGGGTTTTCCCCATAGGAAGCAATTTACTATCTTCTCTCCTCTGTGACACCAGCTGGGTGTTCTACCATTCAACTCAATTCTGACACTACCTACCAGGAAACAACATCAGATTCCACAGGTTAAGGACTCAGTCCTATAAGACTCCCGCCCTCCCCCCCGCCCCCCCACTTCAGATGCCAATCACAGTTCCAGGTTTTCACCTGTGCTTCTGATTGACTGGCTATAGATCAAGGTTCTGCCCCCCTCCTCAGGCTTGATTAATCTGTTAGAGCTCCACACAGAACTCAGGAAAACAGTTGGCTTATGTTTACCAGTTTCCTATAAAAGGATATGATAGAGGTCCTGATGAACATCCAGATGGAAGAGATACACAGGGCAAGGTGTGCAGGGAGGAGGGCGGAGCTTCTCAAGGTGTACCATTCTCCCAATACCTCCAAGTGTTCACCAACCCAGAAGCTCCCCTCCAAATCCCTGTACTTTGGGGATTTTATGGAGGCTTCATCACTTAGGCATGATTGATCATTAACTCCATTTTTAGCCCTTCTCCCTTCTCGAGAAAACAGGGGGCAGGCCTGAAAATGCCAAGTTTCTAATCATGGCTTGGTCTTTCTGGTGAGGAGCCCTCATCCAGGAACCATCCACCCCCCCACAGTCACCTCATTAGAACAGAAGACACGCCCATCATCTAGGAAACTGTGAGGGTTTCAGGAGCGCTGTGTCAGGGACGGGGTCAAAGACAAATATCAAAACAAGAGATGCTCCTAGCGTTCTTATCACTTAGGAAATTACAAGAGTTTTAAAAAGGAGCTCTGTGCCAGGAACCTGGAGCAGATATCAATATATATCCTTTCTATTATTTCACAGGTTGAAAGAGGGATATCCCTACCTGGAGGTGGGGTACCAAATGCCTCTGGTGTCCCCAAGGGGACAACTTTCCAGAATTCAGAGAGGTCTGAGATGTGGGAGTACACACACTCCTTTCTCATCCTCAGTGAGAGGGTGACCCAGGCATGAAGCAAGTACACTACAGTAGTGACCTCCACAAAGCTTAGAATCATGGGGCCCATGTACCTGAATATATTGTGCAAGGGCTGTGGTTCTCAAAATAACATACCCCAGGGGATAGGGCACCAAGCCTTCAAGCCATAGCATAAATATGCTGTATTTTCCTCTCCTATCAGCTTTACTGGATGATCACTGATTCAGAACATTATTTTTATATTAAAACAGATATATGATATCAGGAAGAATGCAAAATTCTCAAGAATTTTTACAATGTTCCACGAGGTTAAAAGTAATTTTGTGCCTGAAGCAGGCAGCTTCAGACTATATCCCAGGACTCTAAGCACACTCTTTCATTCTCCACTAGGAATAGTTCACTAAAAGTTGAGAGATCCTGCCCAGGAGTCCCCACTTCCTTGACAAAATGGTTCACCTTTTCCAAGGATCCATGGGAACCATTCTTTAGCATCTTGGCAAACCTAATTTTGAGCCAGTTCTCAGATGACTTGTGTTCTAAGCCTGCCCTTTCAGAATGCAGGAGACTAGTCAAACACCATCTGAGACCTGAAGTCCCTCTCTGCTCACCTGTAAAGACCCCAGGAGACTCTCACTCTCACCTCACCAGGCTTGCAATTCAAAGGCTGAGTTCTGCGAAGATGGAATTGCCCTTAAACACCTGAACGTTACCCACTGAATTGGGGAAACGCAATCATACTCATTTGAAGGGGCACAGCATAGAGGCAAGAACAGAATCAATATTCATTTTCTTTCCACTGAAAAGAAATGACAAAGGGAGTTGTCCAACAGGGCAGCCTTTCCGTTTGAGCAACGCTGATTTATCGGTCATTTGACAGGTGGACCTGAATTCCAGGCCTGCCTGTCTCCCCCATGCCTTCCCTGTCCTGCTCATTCCCTGCAAAAGAGGATGTGAGCTGTTCCCACAGATCCTTCCAATAGCACCTGAACCTTAGTCCAGGCTGAGCTGAGGTTTCTGACTCTCAATATCTCTGATCTGGCCACTTCTCCAAAATTTATCATTCATTGTTAAAAAGATATGTAAGCTCTGTCCTAACCACTTCTTCAGGTCTTCATTTTTCCTCTGAAGGCTCCCATATGCTATAAAAATATGAAGTAAGATTTGTATGCTTTTCTCCCATTAGCCTGTCTTATGTCAGCTTTATTACCAGGCGAGCAACAGAACCTAAGAGAGTATTGGAAGTTTTTTCTCCTATGTACACACCTGGATCTTTCTAGAACCAGGCTTGACCCCTCTGGTTCTCCCTGTTTCTTTCTGCTTCTCGGAGGCAGAGGCAGGCCTCCACCCCACGCCCTGTGGCTGGTCAGATGAGTACACATGGAGGTCCGTCTAGTGTCTTTCTCTCTCTCTCTGGAGGTCAGGGCAAGTGTGATCTGTGCCCCAGGACTCAGTTTCAAGATTTGGCCTGAGCCACAGTCTCCAGTCAATCTTGGCCAACGTTTGGCACAAACATGCTGTTTCATCGAGTGGTTCTTCTTTTCCCATTTGATGGTTGTTCTTTGTACACATACCCCATCTGTCGGCTCCCTAGTGAGGAGGAGGCCAGTGACACCCTGGACCCTAACAGTGATGGCCACTAACGAGAATCTGGACAGACTGCAAGGATTACATAAAACGTCCCCATTCACACACTGGTATGTGCTTCACAGCGACAGTGGCAAGGTCCATTGGCTCTTGTTCCCATTTATCAAATGAGGAATCTCAATGCTCAGAGATTCGAAGTCAACTGATGATGATCAAAACAGCTAGTCAGTGGCAGAGCAAGGCTGGGGGTGGGCAGTGGTCCAGGCTTTGGAAGCAGGAAATGTAGTGGAAAGGATGAAGGCTTTGGAATCAGGCAGAACTTTGAGTACCAGTTCCCCAGCTACCTTGCCTTCTGATTCATTCTGTGTGTGTATATGGGAGGGGGAAGGGTCACCCTGACCTTGTGCCTCAGCTTCCACATGGCTTTTCATCCCCCTCTGCTGCTCCCTCCCCTCCCCGCAATGCCAGCCTCATTTCCCCCAAGGACCTTGCTCTCTGGATCAGAGAATGAATTCAGGATCAACCCAAGGGAAAGGAGCTTTAAAACAAGAATACCCATCTGGTCCCCATACAGAGACAGGGGCAGGGTGGGGGAGGGGATCTGGGGTCCTCCCATCAGCCTCTGCAGCAGGGACCCTTCTCCATCCCCAGTCTCCACTGTTAGGCAAACAAAGTCCTTGGTAGTGGGGTGGATTGGATGCAAATTGAATTGAGTCACTATCTGTTAGTTTATTCATTGCAGAGTTTTGTTTTGTTTTGCTTTCTCTTTTTTGAACTCCCCACGTTTCGTACTTGCTAATGAGCGGATCAAATAGCATTAGAGGCTGCGGGCAGGAGCCAGCCCTGCTCAGCCTGGAGACCCAGCATGCTCTGTGACGCCTCTAAGAGACACCCCTCCCCCTCCCATTCTCCCTTTGGATTCCTGCTGCCTCAGCCCGCCTAGAAAGAAATGGACTTAGCATGTTGCTCATTTAAAGTTCAATTCCACCCCCACCCTAGTCCCACAATCCCAGAATCCCAGCTACCCAGTCCAGCATGTGGTAAGGGGGATGGCTGGAGGGATATGAGGCATACTTCTGGTGGTCTCTCAGGCTTGTGGTCTCTAGAGAGAAACTTCAAGGCAGCAGCTTCTGAATTCTGCTCCCTGCCACATGGAGGTCAGCCCTCTGATAGCAGAAGGACACAGGAACCTCCAGCCTCCTCCACCCCGGTGCTGTCCCAGCACTAGAAATGCCTGTCCATAGAATCTCTCCAGACAGTTTGGTTGAGGGGAGAAGGAGGAGGTGAGGACCCTGGAGCACCTGTGAAAATACCAGCAACAATAAGAACAATGAAAATAATCAAGGTCACTATGGTCATGATATCCAGACATTGTTCATTTTTAAATTCTAATCCTTATCAAAACGTTTCAGAATAAATGGTATCATAACTCTTTCAGGTGCAAGTGTCTGAAAATATAACTCTAACAGCCTAACAACAACAAAAAAAAGGGTGGGGGAGGTATATTGATTTAAGTAACTAAAAAATCCAAATCCAGGGCTTTTAGGTGTCAGGCCCTTCTGGATTGAACAGCTAAAATTATGTCCTCAGGACTTGGTTTCTCTTCCTCTCTCAGCTCTGATTTCCCCTGTTTGGAATCACTCTGAAACAGCGTTCGTCTATTTAGTAGCTCCCAGCAGCTCCAGACTTAAGCCTAGAGGAAATTAAAATCTCTCTTTCTCAATAATGTAAATTTGGGCTTCCCTGGTGGCGCAGTGGTTGAGAATCTGCCTGCCAATGCAGGGGACAGGGGTTCGAGCCCTGGTCTGGGAGGATCCCACATGCCGCGGAGCAGCTGGGCCCGTGAGCCACAACTACTGAACCTGCGCGTCTGGAGGCTGTGCTCCGCAGCAAGAGAGGACACGGCAGTGAGAGGCCCACGCACCACGATGAAGAGTGGCCCCCGCTTGCCGCAACTAGAGAAAGCCCTCGCACAGAAACGAAGACCCAACACAGCCATAAATAAATAAATAAATACTTCAAAAAAAAAAAAAAAGAGCACAAACTATAAAGGAAAACTTTAATTTAAAAAATAAATAAATAAAAAATAATGTAAATTCATGTCCTGGGCCTGATTTTTATTTTTTTTTTTAATTTTTTAATTTTTTTTTTTTTAGTTGTTTTGTTTGTTTTTTTATACTGCAGGTTCTTATTAGGCATCAATTTTATACATATCAGTGTATACATGTCAATCCCAATCGCCCAATTCAGCACACCACCATCCCCACCTCACCGCAGTTTTCCCCCCTTGGTGTCCATATGTCCATTCTCTACATCTGTGTCTCAACTTCTGCCCTGCAAACTGGCTCATCTGTACCATTTTTCTAGGTTCCACATACATGCATTAATATATGATATTTGTTTTTCTCTTTCTGACTTACTTCACTCTGTATGACAGTCTCTAGATCCATCCACGTCTCAACCAATGACTCAATTTCGTTCCTTTTTATGGCTGAGTAATATTCCATTGTATATATGTACCACAACTTCTTTATCCATTCGTCTGCCGATGGGCATTTAGGTTGCTTCCATGACCTGGCTATTGTAAATAGTGCTGCAATGAACATTCGGGTGCATGTGTCTTTTTGAATTACGGTTTTCTCCGGGTATATGCCCAGTAGTGGGATTGCTGGGTCATATGGTAATTCTGTTTTTAGTTTTTTAAGGAACCTCCATATTGTTCTCCATAGTGGCTGTATCAATTTACATTCCCACCAACAGTGCAAGAGGGTTCCCTTTTCTCCACACCCTCTCCAGCATTTGTTGTTTGTAGATTTTCTGATGATGCCCATTCTAACAGGAGTGAGGTGATACCTCATTGTAGTTTTGATTTGCATTTCTCTAATAATTAGTGATGTTGAGCAGCTTTTCATGTGCTTTGTGGCCGTCTGTATGTCTTCTTTGGAGAAATGTCTATTTAGATCTTCTGCCCATTTTTGGATTGGGGTGTTTGTTTCTTTGATATTGAGCTGAATGAGCTGTTTATATATTTTGGAGATTAATCCTTTGTCCGTTGATTCATTTGCAAATATTTTCTCCCATTCTGAGGGTTGTCTTTTCGTCTTGTTTATGGTTTCCTTTGCTGTGCAAAAGCTTTGAAGTTTCATTAGGTCCCATTTGTTTATTTTTGTTTTTATTTCCATTACTCTAGGAGGTGGATCAAAAAAGATCTTGCTGTGATTTATGTCAAAGAGTGTTCTTCCTATGTTTTCCTCTAAGAGTTTTATAGTGTCCAGTCTTATATTTAGGTCTCTAATCCATTTTGAGTTTATTTTTGTGTATGGTGTTAGGGAGTGCTCTAATTTCATTCTTTTACATGTAGCTGTCCAGTTTTCCCAGCACCACTTATTGAAGAGACTGTCTTTTCTCCATTGTATATCTTTGCCTCCTTTGTCATAGCTTAGTTGACCATAGGTGCGTGGGTTTATCTCTGGGCTTTCTATCTTGTTCCATTGATCTATGTTTCTGTTTTTGTGCCAGTACCATATTGTCTTGATTACTGTAGCTTTGTAGTACAGTCTGAAGTCAGGGAGTCTGATTCCTCCAGCTCCATTTTTTTGCCTCAAGACTGCTTTGGCTATTCGGGGTCTTTTGTGTCTCCATACAAATTTTAAGATGATTTGTTCTAGCTCTGTAAAAAATGCCATTGGTAATTTGATAGGGATTGCATTGAATCTGTAGATTGCTTTGGGTAGTATACTCATTTTCACAATGTTGATTCTTCCAATCCAAGAACATGGTATATCTCTCCATCTGAACTATAAAGGAAAACTTTAATTTAAAAAATAAATAAATAAAAAATAATGTAAATTCATGTCCTGGGCCTGATTTTTATCGGTGTACATTCGGTCACATGATCACCCATGAACCAATCACAGTATTGGGAGACACAATGCCCATACTTTTATTTATTTATTTATTTTTAATTGAAGTATAGTTGATTTACAATGTTGTGCCAGTTTGAGGTGTACAACAAAGTGATTCAGCCATATATATATATATATATATATATATATATATATATATATATACACACACATATATATGTATATACATATGTATGTATATCTATGTATATATATATATCTATATATGTATGTATACATACATGTATATATATGTATATATATGTGTATATATATATCTTCTTTTTCAGATTATTTTTCATTATAGGTTATTACAAGATATTGAATATAGTTCCCTGTGCTATACAGTAGGTCTTTGTTGTTTATATATTTTATATATAGTAGTGTGTATATGTTAATCCCAAACTCGTACTTTATTCCACCCCCCTTTCCCCTTTGGTAACCATAAGATTGCTTTCTATGTCAGTGAGTCTATTTCTGTTTTGTAAATAAGTTCATTTGTATCATGTTTTTTTTTACTTTCCACAACAATGCCCATTATTAATAGGACGAACCTGGATCACGTGTGCATCTCTGGAGAGAACGAGTATGACATCTGTGCCCCCTACCCTTGCAAAACACCAGGCTTGTATGTCAGTGGAGGGGATTCTCAAGAGAATATTGGGTTTCTGTCGCAGAAGAAAGAGGAATAGACATTAGGTGGCAAAGACAATAAGTATCCACTGCAGAAACCATGTGCCTTTACAAATGAAAAAAAAAATACTCAGAAGGATACATCATTTTCCTAGGGTCATACAGCTAGTAAACTGCAAATTGGTATTCAAATCTCAATTTGATCATTTCCAAATCCACATACTGCACGCAGTCCTTCCTGCGACATTGAGTATCAAGGGGAAAGGGAGATAGAAAAGAAAGAAGGGGTGTTAAAAGCAGAGAAATGTGTACAAAAGAAAAAACTTTCCTGAATTAATGCAGATTGAGCTTACAAAATGCCATGATATAGTACAAATATGTCATGGGAGAACGGGAAACTCATTGATCCAGTGGAACTGACTATCTCATGATGGAAGTAAATAATCTCATAGTCTAGAGCAAGAAGGTATCTTAGGAGATTTCAGATCATCTGGGCTGACATGAACCACCTGGCACAGTTCCTTTACATCCCCTCCCTTACCTGTCCTCTCAATTGGTACAGAGGCCATGTGTCACCTGGAAGTTGGCAGGATCCCTCCTCTTCTGCCTTGAAGAGGTATGTGTTAATCTATGAGAAAAAATTAGAGAATTGACTTTTATAATCTTTTGTGCCTCTATTATTGTCTTGGCCACTGGTGTTTCATAAATATCTTTAATACTGCTAATACCCAGTGCTGCCTCAGCTAAGTAATTCACAGTGGGAGCTGGGGTGCCCTCAACCCTGTCTCTGCCGTTTTCCGCCCATGCAGCTTTTTGTGTTCTTTGACTGCAAGCAACAGAAACCTCTGGCTAACTTAAGCTGAAGGGTGTAGGGTAGTTATAGAATACACAGAAAATCCGAGCAACTTGGCTTCAGGAAGGACAGAAAACAGGACCACTCCAGGGATACATGTGGATGAAAGTAATCAGGGCACCCAACTGAGTGGGCAAATTAGAGTGGATTTAACCTGCTCTCTGATCATCAAGACTTGTCTCTCTGTACAGGGTTTTGTCTGCCTGGAAAAAGGGTGACTTTTTCTTTGCTCAAAGATGCCTCTACTCCCTTTGCTGTGTGCCTTTTGTAAGCATCACAAAGGGTTGGCAGTGGCCACAGGAGTAATAAACAATCTTCTTAGGTTGTTGCCATGAAAAATACATCAGCTCCAACAATTTCTGATCTTGTGTATTTCTACTAACGGTTCAGATTCTAAGGAGAGATTTGGCTAGCTTGAGCCCCTGATGGACAGTCTCATGAAACTTCATGGAATCAGGAGTCAGAAGGGTGGAGTGGAAGGAGGGAGAGACCTCCCCGCCCCAAATCAGCACTCTTTATCAAAAGAAGGAAGAACATTGCTGCAGACAATACCAACAGGTGTCCACCACACCCACAAGCTGAACAGGAAGTAAGTGCTCTCCCTTACTCAAGGCTGCCGTGTGTCACCAAACTCTGGAAGGAATCATTCACAGTGGATTCCGTGTGTATGGTACCCCCTGGAGTTGTGCAATACAGAAAGAAGCCTTGTCATTTCCCTACATACTTCCTGCCTTACCAGTCCTTACAGATATAACAGATACTGCGGTACAGTTGCTATATTCTCAATTTTTTGCTGAAAGCTCAGGTAGATCTCTCAGCCTAGCATGATGTAGGAAGGATACTAGTTTATGACTCTTCCTATCTTGCTTATTCTTCTCTATCACCCAAGGAAAGGAGGCCTAGTTCTTCAGAAGTCTGTCCCACTTGGATGATCCTTTGCATCCCCTCATTCAAACTCTCTAATCTGTATCCCATACCCCTCCCTCTGAAAACCACCCCTGTAGGAGTGTGGGAGGATGTCTGCTCCTCCTTTTCCTCTTGTGTCTTGCTAACTCAGAGCCTTTAGTTTAATAGAATGCTAATAAAGGTTTTTCTCTAGTTTCAAGAGGAATGGAAGGAGTGAATGCTCTAATTTCAGTCTGCTGTTCCTTACTGGTTATCTTCGAAGCAAAAACACTAACGTGAGCGCCATTTTTCCCCTCAGTCTGACCTCACCTAAGAAAAGCAGAGTCTTCCCTTTAATGTGTCTTTGACCTTGCTCTTTGCAGAAAAATTACCCTTGAATTACTGAGCTAAGCAGCTTTTGACTGCTTTCTGAGCCTGGCTTACATTATAAAAGCCATCACATTAGCTGTGAGTGGCTGGGCCTGAGCCATCTGGGATGGCAGATACCAGCTCCTATTAGACTCCTTCCGACCCTCAAATCTCTTTCCTGATAGAAGTGGGTAGGGGTTGGTCTCAGTTCATCACCACACATTTTCTATTTAATTCTGGTCCGCCCTGCTCTTGATTCTCCCAACTATTAACCCTGCTATTCATTTCTCTGTTTGCGGCCTTAGCTGACCTTTAGACTTAATTCATGGCGCTGCTTCCTTGTACCTCTCAGCAACCCTTCTGCTGTTCTCTTCCTACTTGGCCTGCTGCTGCTGGGCCCAGATATAATCATGAGGATTTTGTCATATGGGAGAGCTGTCTAGAAAGCAGAGAGAAGTGATATAAGAAAAGGAAAAAAAGGAACAGGTATGTTTTGATGAAATGTAATTTCATGAAAATCTGTCTTGCTCAGGGACAGCCACAATGGGGAACGCTGGCTACTCTTGACCAGATCGGTGGTATTAGGTGGGATGGGAGAAAAGGGCTAGTGCTAGAAGCAGGAAAGAACTATCAAAATCAATTCCAATGCATAGGACAGGCTGTGCCTAACCCTCTCTAACCAGCTGGACTCCCTATGGGATAAGCAACCCATGTAGGACTCAACCTCCACTGCAACATGGACCCAACAAGAATAGAACTGGGCAGAGTGGGAAAGAGCTGAGATGCTTGGGGAGGGTGGAGATGATAGGACAGTAGGCAGCCCACCAGCATCATTACCATATTCAGCAATTCCTTGTCATTTCCAAGCCAGGAGATACAGGAAGGAATTCTAGAGTTATCCTGCTGCCAGTGGATCTTCCCAGTGTAATCCCAAAGGTCTAGACTTGGGTATAGAAGAACTGCAAAGATCTGGCTCAGGGAGGATGAGAGTGATGAGCCCAGGCACAGCACACAGGAACTTGATTCCTTTCTGAAGACGTAGTTGGACAAGAATGTTGGGAAGGTGGGGTGGTGTTCAGGTGCTACACATCAGCTCTCCTCTCACCAGTATCCACCTTGGGTGAATCCAGACATCCTCAGGATCTCAGCTGGTATCAAGCTCAGGATGTTCCACGTGGCTCCCTTAGACTCTCTACCTCACATCCTACTGTCTGTTAGACATCTCCACCTGGATACTCCACAATCATACCACACTCAACGTGGCCCAACCTGAACCATGCCCCATCCCCAAACTTTCTGTGTTCCCTGTTTCAGAGAATAGCAGCTCTTTACCTAAGGCAGAAACTTGAGTGCTATCTCTGACTCCTCTCTCTTCATCAAGCCCCTTGCATTTAGTCAACCACTGAGACTTGCCAATTCAACCTGCTAGATGTTTATCAAATTTGTATCCAGTCTCCATCCCTATTACTATAGTTCACATTCAGGCCACCACCATTCTTGCCTAAGTTACTAAAATAGCATCTAGCTACCATCGAACCATCAGCTACCACTCTTGTCCTTGACAGTCTTATCTTCCATGACATTCCTGTGCTTGAAAGTCCTACCATGGCTCCCATTTGCTGAGGATAAAGTCCAAGCTCAATTGTCTTGCCTACGGGGCCCTCTGTGATCTACCTTCGACCACCCTTCCAGCTTCGTTCCTCACTATGACCTGCTACAAATTTCATGCTCTACAAACACAAGTACACTTATAGTTCTCCCTTCACACACTCTGCTGTACCTCACCTCCATGTCAGTGCTCCAAGTGACACCTTGACCAGCAATGTACTTCCTCTGCTATTTTCATCTGACTAACACAGACTCTTTGAAGCTCAGCTCTAGAACCTCTTCCAGGAAGCCTTCTCTATCCACTACAGTTTACTTCTCCAAATGTTAAAGATGTTTTTAAAAAGAGATTCAAAAAGATTAAAAGAAGCAACCAAAGCAAAAATAAATAAACCGGACTACTAAAAATCTTCACAGCAAAGGAAAACATTTTTAAAATGAAGAGGCAACCTATGGGAGAAAATATTTGCAAACCCCATACTCAGTAAGGGGTAATATCCAAAATATATAAAGAACTCATGCAACTCATTAGCAAAAAACCAAATAACCCAACATAAAAATGGGCAAAGGGCCTGAATAGACATTTTTCCAAAGAAGACATACAAATGGCCAACAGGTACATGAAAAGGTGCTCAACATTGCTAATTATTAGGGAAATGCAAATCAAAACCACAATGAGATATCACCTCACACCTGTTAGAATGGCCATTATCAAAAAGACAAGAGGAGCTTCCCTGGTGGCTCAGTGGTTGAGAATCTGCCTGTCAATGCAGGGGACACGGGTTCGAGCCCTGGTCTGGGAAGATCCCACATGCCGCGGAGCAACTAGGCCCGTGAGCCACAACTGCTGAGCCTGCGCGTCTGGAGCCTGTGCTCCGCAGCAGGAGAGGCCGCGACAGTGAGAGGCCCGCGCACCGCAATGAAGAGTGGCCCCCGCTCGCCGCAACTAGAGAAAGCCCTCGCACAGAAACGAAGACCCAACACAGCCAAAAATAAATAAAATGAATAAATTAATAAAAATAAAAAAAAGACAAGAGATAAGTGCTAACAAGAATGTGGAGAAAAGAGAACGCTTGTGCACTATTGGTGGGAATGTAAATTGGTGCAGACGCTATGAAAAATAGTGTGGAAGTTCCTCAAAAAATTAAGAATAGAACTACCTTTGATCCAGAAATCCCACTTCTGGGTATCTATCAGAAGAAAATGAAAACAGGATCTCAAAGTGATATCTGCACCTCCATGTTCATTGCAGCATTATTCACAAAGGCCAAGAAATAAAAACAACTTAAGTGTCTGTTTCTGACAACAGATGAATGAATAAAGATGAATGGATAAAGAAGATTTTATATATATATATAATCTTCAGATATCAGAGAGAGAGAGAGAACACATGGGATATTATTCAGCCATGAGAAAGGAAATACTGCCATTTGAGACAACTTGGATGAAATGAGGGCATTATGCTAAGTGAAAGAAGTCAGACAGAGACAGATAAATACTATATGTAATCACTTATATGTGGAACCTAAAAAAAGCTGAAATCATAGAAATAGTAGATTGGTAGTAACCTGGGGCTGGGGAATGGGAGAAATGGGGAGATATTAGTCAAAGGGTATAAACTTCCAATTGTAAGATCAACAAGTTCTGGGGATCTAATGTACAGCATGGTGGTTATAGCTAATAATACTGTATTATATACTTAAAAGTTGCTAAGAGAGATCTTAAATGTCTCATCACACACAAAAAATGGTACTTATGTGATGGGATGGAGGTGTTAGCTAATGCTATGGTGATAATCATTTTACAGTATGTAAGTGTATCAAATCAACGTGTTGTACACCTTAAACTTACACAATATTACTTGTCAATTATATCTCAATAAAATTGGAAAGAACAGATTAAAATATGGCTTCACCTTTCCCATGCCCTCACATATACAATTAAGGGCCCCAATTCGTACCCTTGTAATACACAGTACCTACCTAACCATTGATCATGTTACCTCTTATTATAGTCATGTTTCCATTGTATTACCACTTAATGATAGTCTCCATGGGAACAAGGATGATATATTACATCCCCCACACCAAGACCATAATAGACATTAAATAAACTGTAAATAAATAACTGTATTAATAAACAATAACCAAGTACTTTGGTTTATTTAATTCTCCTCCCCTACTTCTAAAGAGGCAAGACTGTTCAGTACAGTCCTTCCCAGGATCCTTTTCAAGAGAGTTCAGTGTTGTGGTCAAGATCATGCGCTCTGGATTCCGGCATGGCTGAATCATTTTGGCTCTTCCATTTTTTAACTGTGGAAATGTGAGCAAGTTACTCATCCCTTATCCCCTCTGAGCCTCACCGCCCCATTTGCAAAATGAGGATCATCATAGAATCTACCTCATGTGGTTATTGTGAGGCTTAAATTAGGTAATGTACGGCTCTTGTTTGGTACATATTAAGTGCTCAAAGGAAAAAAAAAAAAACACCTTGGTGATGATTTTTCCTCTTTTCTACTCTTTGACTTTCTAGCCTAGTATTCCAAAGTCAGGAGGAGGGGATATGATTAGGGCTGAGAATGGGAAACACTTCCAATCTTTTAAGTGTATCTTTAACCTGAAGTTTCTGCTTTTGTTCCAAAGCAAGGTTGAAAGAGAAGGGGCTTCTTTGTGATTCTAGCTGTCTTTTATTCAAGAGGAAAGTATCACACAGACTCACAGCAGCAGCAGAACACGGAGCCAGAGCCAGGAAGCCTGGCCCAGAGAAGTGAGGCTGCCTGCTCAGTGAAGAGGGACTCCGTCACAGAGACAGATCTCATTAATGCTAATGGCCTTTGTGCAGCTAATTAGCAGCATACTACACTCAGTATTTACCCTTGTGTGCCTACAAAGTTCCACTTTCTCCTTGGGAAGCAAGCTGTTTCTCTACCTGACTCATGGCAAGGAAGATCTCTGCTGCCAGACAGCAGCTTCTTCTCTGCCTGGATGGGGTGGCTGCAGGAAAGCAGATGGGGCTCCATTCAGGGGCCTGGGAGGAAGGTAAAGAGGGAGCGCGTGATTCGTCTTCCAATCCTGGGTGGAGCGCTGGGCTGCTAAAGGCCTCACCCATCACGGGTGCTGTTTTCATGAGTCAGTCAGGCAGCTGTCAGCCCCAAGTGCCCTTCCAGAACTGCTGAGTGTGTAACCATCCTCTTCTTCCTTTGCAAGGAGTGGTTCTCTGAGCTTAGGGCAGACCCCCTCCTTCCCACAGGGTCTGGGAGAAGGGGTGAATCACCAAGAAAGGGTCTTCTTGGAGGCCTAAGCAGAGAGCTCCTGGTGACCTTCCCACCATCCATTCCACAATCTTTAACAGAACTCGGAATATGAGCCGCACCATGAGCCACTTCATGAACACCACAGTGAATAAGGAGTGAATAGGCGGGGCTCTGCCCTGGGGAGCTCCCATGAAGACTAACTTACAGCCATCATGCTGCACTGGGATAGTGCATGGCAAGAGCGGAGTGTCAGGGAAGGACCGCTCTGGCCGGACCGGGGGTGTCGAGAAGAGCTTCATGGAGGAGGAATCACTGCACTGTCCAAGCACCTATGCCCTGAGCATAGACCTGTCTCCAGTGGAGAAGTCTGCTCTGTTAGGCGCCCCTCCCCTTCCTCTGAAGCAACAGGCTTGGAATCTGAAGAAGTCATCACAGCTCTGAGTCCTGGTCCTGCTTGAAATGATGTAGACAGAGAGGCTGCCTTGGGGACCAAATGTTCTGGAGACTACAGGGTGATCACTGCTCCATCAGCAGGAACTTGGGCTGGTTCCCTGGGAGACCTCCCTCTCAGCTCACCTCTGCATTCTCTTGGCCTCGGAAATCCTCCCCAGCTCCCAACCCACGGCCTTGCTCCATGGCTAATGCCAATTGCATAGATGACCACAGGGCCAGTGGTTTCTCCTCATACCCCAAGAGATGTGCAATGACCCCCCAAAATTCACATGTTGAAGATTAATCCCCAGTGTGATGATATTAGGAAGTGAGGCCTTTGGGAGGTGCTTAGGTCATGAGGATGGAGTCCTCAGGAAAGGATTCGTGCCATTATGAAAGGGACCCCAGAGAGCTCTTTTGCCCTCCTTCCACTTTGTGAGGACACAAGGAGAAGGCAGCAGTGAGGAACCCAGAAGAGAACTCTCACCAGAACTCGGCCATGCTGACACCCTGATCCCAGACATCCAGCCTCAGGAACTGTGAGAAATAAATTTCCATTGTTTTATAACAATGGTACTTTGGTACTTTGTTATAGCAGCCCAAACTAAGACAAAATGCTGGTTCAAAAGGAATCCTTCAACCCTGTGAAGTGGTTGCTTGATCAACGCCCAGCCCCTAACTGCATTGGAGATCTTGCCGGGCCACCAGCCCTGTCCCAGCTGAATGTGTCCTGGAATGTGTCCCGCAGAGCACTGGGAGAGAGAGCCTTAGTCCCCCGATGACCCCCGTGGAGCTCGAGAGAGTTGGGTGGCCTGTGCTTTAAGGAGGAGCTGGGACTAGAGGATGATCTCTTGCTGCAGAGGTGACCGCAGAGGCAGTGGCCTCTCACCGAACGCTGGGAGCTGCCCACCCACTCCTGACACACATGCACACACCACAGCCTCTTGCTACAGCTTCTGTTCACCAGGGCACCACTGAAAGCTGCGTGGGTGGAGTTGTCAGCAAGGCCCCATGGATGGGCTCCCTGCCAGCCATTCCCTTTTGGGCTAAAGGATTGCAGAACAAGCTGTAGTGTCAAAGAAGGACCCAGTGTTAATCACTATTTTATATGCTACAGTATAGCTGAGACTACACAGGACAAGGCAGGATCAATGAGGGGCTGGCTTGTCCCAGGTGGAGCATTCTTGTGGAGTCCTCAGTGGCCTAGGCTTGTTCACAGAACTGAGTTCGACTACAGAAGAATGCCTGGCCCAGGAACTGGCTTGTAAGCAGGAAAGAGATTGCACAGTCAGCCACAGCTGGTGCCCACTTCTGGGCCTTTATTTCCCTGAAGCTGTTTCCATTTCACTCCAAAAGCTTTCCCAACTTCTCTTTCTCTCATTCTCTCCTTGGGTGACCCCAAGTGCATTATTTCAGGACAAAACAGAATAGTCAAGACAGAAACAGCCCCAGTGCCAGTGCAAATTCTACCCTGATAAGTCACAACCCATCTGCACTGGCTTGGCCTAGGATACACCCAGACTCATGGCAGTTAAACCTTAATGCCCAGCCAGTCTTGGGCTGGGGACATTGCCCCTACATATAACTGCCCTTACACACACACACACACCCACACACACACCCTTTCAGGAAACTGCCCCAGCTGCTCAGAGAAAGGAAATGCACATATTTTTCAAATGTTAGAGCCAGGAAGAAATTGAGAAGTCATTCAGCTCAGCGTCCTCTTGACATATGGCTGGAACCAAGGGCTCAAGAGAAGAGCCTTGCCTAAACTCGCCTGGCATGTTAACACCCTGGCCTCCTGACTCTTCCCAGACCTTGAAGTCTCTTCCTGGTCTGTACCCTCAGTGACCAAGTCACCAGCTCTTGTTCAAGTTCCTCCCTCTGCTGCAGAGCTGGTCATAAGCTAGTGCCATGACTGATGGGAGGAGTTTCCAGCTTTAGCCTCCGTGCAAAGCAGTAGGGCTGTGTGGTCTGATGGTTAGAGCCCAGCTTTAGCAGCTACCAACCCAGGTCTGAATCCTGGATCAATCACTAAGTAATTATATGTCCTTGGCAGGTTAAATAACCTGTCTGGGCCTCAGTTTCATCATCTGCTAAATAGAATAATAATACAATCTACCTCACAAACTATTGTGCAGATGAAATGAGTTACTATTCTTGAAAGAACCTGGTACAGAGTAAGTGCTATATGAACCTAGACTATTATTATTATCATTGGGGTATTTATTATAAATGCATATTCGAGGCCCCACCCACAGATAATCTGATTTAGTACATCCATATTAGGAACCAATAATCTGCATTTCAGCAAACACCCTTAGTGATTTTAGTGGGTGCCAGGGCGAGAGAGGAATGCAATGGTCCAAGGACCATATTGACACCAAAGCTCTGTTTTCAAGGCTGGGGAAGTGTATTTTGACCCCACCCTGGTCTGTAAAAGAAGAACTCCAATGACCTAGTTAACCTTCTTGTCTGAATCCCTAGATTCGCATTCCTCACATTTCCCTCCTCCCTGGACGTCTTGTTAAAAGACTGGTCCTCAGGTCTCACCCGAAACCTGCGACTCCCAACTCTTGGGTTTAGGAAACAGCCTTTTCAACACTGCCCCCTCCCAAGGGGGTTCAGAGGTTTATGGAAGGTTGACAGTCACTGACAAAGAGCAGGTTTCCCTGGCCAGGCTGAGCACTGCAGGTCGGGGGAACGGAGACTGCCAGGGAGGGAGCCCGGGTCACCCTTTGCTCCCCTTCACCTCACCCACTCAGGGCTGCCACTCCACAGATCTCAATCCCAGCCTGGGTGGCATTTCCATGCTGGCCCTTTATTTCCTGCCAAGAACAGAGCTGACCTCTCTGGTCCACTGGCTCTCCGCCCAGCCAGGCCGTAGGCGGCATCCTTGAAGACCTCTTTGCCCTCTCTCCCCCGGGACTGAAAGGCTGTACTGGGGGGAGAGAGGAGGGGACCCAGGCATCATTTAGGAGGCTGCTAAGACCTAGCTTGGGGAGCAGCCAGAAAGATAGGTCCCAGTCCAGACAGCCCCTCCTCCCTGCCCAGACCTCTGTGTACTCATGCAAAGATAATTCAGTTACTGGGAATGCAGACTGGAGAGATAACCTGATTTAGAAGCTGAAACCATCTGAGCTGGTCAGGAAAGCTGGGGTGCAGGAATAGTCCTTATTAACCCAGGAAGGCTGGAGCAGTAAAAAGAGAAAAGAGGTGTTGGATGGAGAGGCATTGGATGGCTGCTTGGAAAGAATGATGGCTGGGGTTTGGGTGTTGGTCCCTCCCACCCTTCATTCCCCACCCTTGGTCCACCCAAGGGCTCACTCACCCCTTAAATCTTCTGTGAATTCACTTTTTTTCTAGAGTGCTAACACAGCCATCATCTGGCTTATACAACCATCCGGGGAGGAGATAAGCTGAGAAACCTATAAAGAGTCAGGGAGGAAGAAAACCTTTTCTGAGGTTTAATTTGAGTCATTGATCACCAACTACCCTCGGAACAAGTTATTTCAGTGTGAGCTGTCATCTGTGAAAGCTGGTAGTGTGGCTGCTATGGGACCCGCTGGGCAGGAAGCTGCAGGGAGTGCTCAGGGTTAAGGTCAGAGGTGTGGGGACCATTCCTCCCCTCCTTTCCTTCACACTTGAGAGCCAGTCCTCACTCCCACAAATTCCAGGGGTGCCTTGTCTTCCCTCAGCCATCTCGAGCTTGGTACCTCCTTCTATGTTTCTCTCTCATCCTTGTTTGCCTGGAAGTCCCCCCTGCAGTCTCATTTTCATCCACCTGCATCTTGGGAAGAAGATGCTCTGGAGGAAAGCAGACTGGCTCGCCCCTGGAAAGGAAAGCAAGTGATTAAGAATCTTAAAAACAGCTCCAGTCATTTATCTCTATCTGCTTCTTCTCCTGGCATAGGGAAATTTTTCTCTGCAAATAATTTGTCTTTCTTACAACCTCCCTGTTCTATGTCAGATGAATGTGAGACCCTGAAGAAGCTGAGGCAAGTCCAAGAGTTCTTTGGACATTGTAGATTAGATTTGTAGGCTGGAGGACAGAGCAGAGACCCCAGCCACACCCCAGATGCCAAATAGAGAGACCAGACACAACTCCACCATAAACGCCAGACCCACCGCAGGATGGCTGTGCCCCGCCCTGGCTGCTTCAGAACGGGCCTGAAAGCGCCTATATTAAGTAGGCAGGGGACAGGCCAGCAGTGAAGGAGTTAATGAAGAGCCAGACGTTCCCCACCCCACTCCACTCTCCCCCTGGACCCAGATGAATAACCAGTCAGTAAGATGACCCCAATGGAAGAAGTCCAGAATCATCTACTCTGCTCTCAGGGGTATTTGTACTCCTCTCTACACAAATCAAATCGCTCAGAGTGAAGGTGGGGCTGGGAGGGAGCCCAACGGGACCGGGTTTCTAACCTTTCAGAGGCTGGGCAGGGACCCGCCCAGGGCAGAGCCTTCAAGCCCTGGGGCCCAAAACCAAGGAGTCTGAAACTAAGGAAAGAGCGCTGGGACTCGCCAGGCCACGGCTGGTCTAGAATCTCCGTACTTTTTTCCCTGAGAATTTGTTAACTTTCCGGAAAATTGCAGCGTGGCTTTCCCCAGCGTGGTAAAATGGTGAGGGGTTTCCTCTCACAGTCACCCTAGCCATCCAGGGCAAGATGAGTTAACCAGGGGACACGTAAGGGTATCAGATATGAGAAAGCTTCAGAAAAAGCTGAAACCCCCAGAGTCTGGCAGGAGCCAGAGACCTCCCACTTCTCTGCTCCACGGAAGAACCCACTTGGCTGGCCTTGGCTGTCTCCTCTGCCTGCCCGGTCCCTGTCCCCAGCTCCTGCCCGGCCTCCCCAAGTGCCCCACAGGCTGGCCTGCCTGAAGCTTTGTGTTCTTGAAAGGCCCGCAGATTTATAGGCCTCAGCTGCAGACAGATATCCACCCCTGCCCCGCCTTCCCCTGCAGCCCCCAAACCATCCTCCCCAGTCCTTCTCTCCCGGCCACACCACATCAGGGGTGTCCGATGGGGGCAGGGCAGGGAACATAGCCTGAAGGGTCACTCCATCCTCAGGCGGGAGTGCCACGCTGCCGGGGGCCTGCCTTGCTATGACCCACTAGTAGCTCGGAGGGGGCTGTCCAGGAGAAAGATGCAAGAGTGTTCATTTCATTACAGCCTGCTGATGAGCAGGGGTCCTGTCTTTCTGGAATATTCTGCCCTGTAATACTTCCAGGCTAAGACTGCAGTGACAGCAGTCAGGATACCTCACCTCCCCAGATCAGTTCAGCAAGTGTCCCCCAATCCCAGACAATGTGAGCAAAGACTAATAAAGTCGTAGAGATGTGAACGGGCCATTTGTGTGGAAAGAGACAAGGGCTGGAAGAGGAAATGTGGTGTCATGAGAAAAGTGTCAGACAGACTCAGGAGTCCTGGGTCCTGGCCTCTTAGACCATTAACTAGGAGTGGACCCCCGACCAGAGGCTGTACTTCTCTTGACTTTGGTGAGGGCTGGGTTACACCGTTAGCTTCTGAGGTTTCTCAGAGGATGAGTGAGCGAGCATCCTTGGAAGCAAGAGGCATTGTTAAAATAATTGTTCAAGAACAATGGGCTCAAGGGGACTTCCCTGGTGGTCCAGGGGTAAAGAATCCGCCTTACAATGCAGGGGACGCGGGTTCGATCCCTGTCCAGGGAACTAAGATTCCCACATGCCACGGGGCAACTAAGCCCGTGCGACACAACTACTAAGCTCGTGCACCTCAACTACAGAGCCCATGCCCTCTGGAGCCCGTGCACCATAACTAGAGAGAAGACAGCGCACCGCAACGAAAGATCATGCATGCCTCAACGAAGATCCTGCATGCTGCAACTAAGACCCGATGCAGCCAAAAATAAATTAAATAAATAAATAAATAATCTTTGGGGAAAAGAAAAGAAAAATAAGCTCAGCAAGCAAGTTGAGAATGGGCTAAGGAATGAGGGAGCCACGAGGCGATCTGGGAGCTAGAACCAAGCCTGCCAAGAGGCTCGGGGGACGGGGGATCAGCCAGCACCCTTACCCCAAGGCCCAGCAGAAGGGCAGGTTCTGGAGGAGAGCTCGGTGGTGATGGGCCAGAGCAAGGGCAGGGACGAGGGAGCCCAGCAGGTGCCTCAGGCTCCCCCCAGGAAGCCTAGTCCTGGTCCCCTTGGCATCCAGTGTGATGGGCATCCACTCAACAGCCCAGCTGCAGTCCTGCCCTGCCGTCTGACCCACGTGTGTGATTCAGCTCTAGTCTCCACTGGGGGGCAGAGCATGGGACGTTGTAGACAGAACACAGTGGTCCCTGGACCCCTGGATGGCTGGGTGCTCTGGAGCAGGCCCTGAAGCTCCGTGAGCCCCAGTTGGCTCATGTGCATCTGTCTCTCATGGTGCTCTGCAGGGTTGTTCTGTGAACCAGAGCTCCTCACATAGTCTTCAGCATTGAATTGTGGTTCTCCTGTGTGAATTATCCCGATAATCTAACTTATTTTATGGAGTAGCATAAGCATTATGAATAATATAATGCAACAATGCCCACTTCTCAGGGTCACCCCTTGCCAGACGCAGAGGAGGCCGAGAGCAATACTAGATCCCAACCCCAAATCCTCCCTCCCCTGCCCAGCCCCCTGCCCCCCCCAACAGTCAGGACCCAGGAAACTGACCCTGCCAGTGAGCCCAGTGGTGGATGCAGCTGTGAGAATCTGGGGAAGGCAGAGAGAGGCAGGAGCCCAGAGGTGTCTTAGGACCGTTCATATGAATATCTGCTTAGACTGAGAGCAAAAAGATTAATGTGAAAATCCCATCCCGAGAAACTAGTAGCTATACATCAGCAGTGCCTTAAAGATTGGATACTTATTAGGTTTGCGGTAAAGTAAGTAATGTGCCGATTCAGGAATCACAGCTATGAGAGAAAGAGATGAGGCAAAACTCTCCCTTCTCATCACCCAGCCAAGCCCAATGACGACGCACATTTCTGGCTCCACAGTGTGCGGCCCAACGGGCACAGACGGTGGGCCTGAACTGGGGACCAGTGACAGAAGGGGAGACTGTCCCCCTGCACCTCCAGAAAGGGATGCTGCGGGGCGGCGGGTGGCAGCTGGCACAGGGAGGCCTTCGCTGGGGAGCCACAGTAGCTAAAATACTTCAGTTGAAAGAAAAATGTCCTCATCCACGTAACTATTCTTCAGGACCAGGCAGAGAAATTGACAATGTTGATTCATTTAGCTCAGTAGCGTTCAGGTCAAAATGAATCTTGTCAAAAATCCATCACCCACATTCATTAAGTAAGAAAAGGGATGCAGGCTCCCGGGGAATCAATCACACCCCAACAGGGAGCAGCTGAAAACAGATCTATCACTGTCTCTGATGGAGGCTTCCATTACTCAATGTACTGTTTCCTGAATGCATCCTGAGGACCCCTCCCAAGGCCACAGGCACCGGCCAAACCCCTAGCAGCAGCCAGGACTGAGATGGCCCAAGGGCAGGTGGTCAATCTCCTAGTCATCTCTCTACAGCTAGCAGGCGAAATTTCTAGAGCCTCAGTGCAGATTTACATATGCTTGCTTTTCACAGGATCAACACTTAGCTGACTAACATGGCCCTGAAGAAGTCATTTCATCCATTCCTCCACTTGAGGAATCACTGTCACTTAACTCGCCTGCTGTCCTCACATCTGTGTGGCTGCCTCACATCTGTAGGAAAAGGAAATAATAGCAGCTTAGCAGTTCTCCACTGCACAAAGCTCAGGAAAAGCAGAGTGGCTCTGCAGAGCTTCCCTGACCTCAGGGCCTCCCACAAGACATTTAGAAGGCAAGACTCACCGTCCTCTTTGTTCCTGGGGCAGAAGCTAGCATCCCCCAAGGCTGGCATTATGGCATTCCCTGACTCCCCCCAACAAAGGAGGCACAAGAGTGGGGCCGGAGAAAGTTCCTTGAGAGTCAGATGATGGAGAAGGCTGTGTACCATCTATACTGTTCACTAGCTGTGTGAGCCTGAGCCAGTTCTTAAACTTCTATCCAGCTCACTTTTCTCATACATAACAGAGAAACCATAATAGTGTATATGTCTTAGGATTGTTGAAGATTCAGTGAGACTCTACATGTGAAGAACTGGCACACAGACAATGCACAAGAGGTGAAAACTCTTGTTAGATGAAGTTCCCTCTGACACTAAGCCTTTTCTTCTAGTCTCATCTTCCTACCATAAACAACTTCTAAAAAGTGTCCACAGGATCCATTCCTTCATTCATGTATACCTTCACCAAATGTGTGTTGACTATTCATTGTTCTACCTCTTCTAGATGCTGGAGAGAGAGTGTACTTATTGAGCGCAGGTGATGGATCTTTGATGATTAATTGGGGAGGCCACAGATAACCTATAATTAAATAAAATAATCACAGATAATAATAAATGACTCAGAGATAAGAGGGGAATGAATTAAAGAGTGGCTGACTTGGCATGGGGGGGCTACTTAAATTTAATTCAAGGAAGGCCTCTGTGAGTGGGGGGCATTTGAGTTGAACCCCAAATGGTATAAAGGAGTCAGCCGCACGGCGATCTGGAAGGAGGACATTCTAGGCAGTGAGCATGTGGAGGGCTGAAGGGAGACTGAAGGAGGAACAGCACAGAGAGGCAGGTGGGATGGAGGAGGAATTCCCTAGTGATCCAGTGGTTAGGACTCCAGAATTTCACTGCTGAGGGCACAGGTTCAATCCCTGGTTGGGGAACTAAGATCCCGCAAGCCACACAGCACTGCCAAAGGAGAAAAAAAAAAGCTCTAGAATGCTATTAGGAGAATGGATTGAAGCAGGGCAAGCGTGGAAGGAATGAGATGTGCTAGGAGGTCCTTACAGAGCTCAGGGGAGAACAGTGAGGGTTTTGTCAAGGTGGGTAGCAGTAGATGTGAAGAGGAGATACTAGGGTCCAGGAGATATTTTAGAGGTGGAAACAACAGCACTTGCTGATGAATTAGATGTGAGGGATGAGAGAAAGGGAGGAATCTAAGATTTCTGCAGTTTCTGTTTGAGCCATTGGATAAATGGGGTAGTAATTATTGCTGTGGTGAAGAACAAGAGGAACAGTTTGGGGTGGAGAAGTGCAATTAAGAGCTCTGTGTAGCTGAATAAAATGCCTATTAGACATCCAAGTGAAGACATCAATATAAGTGGTTGGATTTGGGAGTCATGGAACTGGATGAGATCAACTAGGGAGAAAGCGTAGCTAGAGAAGGAGCAGGGAGGAGGACTGAGCCCCGGGAGTGTCATCTAGAGGAATCCTGTTCCAAAAGCCCCAGCCCTTCGAGGACATATATTTTGTTTTCCAGAACAGAGTCACATGAGTCACAGGAGGGTCAGGGTGGAGATTAGAGACAAAGGGGACTTGGGGGAACACACCTGGAGGAGATGCAAGACAGTTGCCTTCTGAACACGTGTGTGTGTGGGTGTGCAAGTTATGCTAGTGCTGCCCCACCCTAGAGAAGGGCAGGATTCTACTGTGTGCAGATTTCTGCTTTCTGGGTGAGTATTTCTGGGAGATAGGTGGAATCAAGCCCCCTATGCCACCAACATATGGCCACTCTGGGATGGAGGAAGAGGGGAAAACAGAAGCTGGGAGGTGAGTCTGCTCTGAAGGCAACGAGGTGCTATTCCAGGGCAACCCACATGTCCCCAGTGTGATGGGCTGAAGGTTTGTGTCCCCTCAAGACTCATGTTGAAGCCCTAACCCCCAATGTGAAGATATTTGGAGGTGGGGCCTTTGGGATGTACTTAAATGAGTTTGTGAGGCTGGGGTTCCCATGGTGGGATTTAGTGTCTTTATAAGAGGAAGCGAGATCAGAGAATGCTCTCCCTCTGTCTCTGTCTCTCTCTCTTTCTCTGCCATATGCGAACCCAATGAGAAGGCAGCCATCCACAAGCCAGGAAGAGAGCTCTCACTAAGAACTGAATTTGCTGGCACCTTGATCTTGGATTTCTTAGCCTCCCAAACTGTGAGAAATAAACATCTGTTGTTTAAGCCACCCCATCTATGGTACTTTGTTATGGCAGCCCGAGCAGACTGAGACACCCAGGCTTCTGCAGCCTGTGGGACACAGGAAGACACATCAGCGTGGACGCCTGAAGGCATGCTGATTTCCAGGACTGCAAGATGTCAGCCCCCTTCACACACAGCAACATCTTCTCTGGTTATTTTGGGGAGTTCCCAGGTCAGCTCTGCTCACAGTCTCTTCACATTCTGCCTCTCACAGCCCCCTGAACCACACAAGGGGGCAGCTCCCTCCTTCCAGCACCTCCCATGCCTCCTGCTAGGACCCCAAGCATCCAAAGCTGCAGCACCCTCCTACACTCCCACACCGTGCTGGGGTCCATTGAAACTGAGAGGGTCTCCCCTCTCCCTTCTCCATGTCCTGCTGCCACCAGGGGAGGTGGCCACCCATTGACCCAACAGTTCATCAGACCCAGCCACACCCTGAACCCTCCAGGGTCTGGCAGACCACTGAATAAACTGAGGAGCCACATAGGGTTTACCTTGTGTCCCAGCACCTAGCATGGTGCCTGCCTTGTACCAGGCACGTGACTCCTAATAGTAGACCGAGTAGATCTGTGTGCGCATGGGAGGGGGCAGTTGCAGGTGGGTGGAGGAGGGTGCAGAAGTCCTTGCCTAAAGAAGGAAAACCACAGGGGAGCGAGAGGGTGCTGCAGCAGAGAGCTCACTGTGGGAGACAGAGGGTGATTCCGAGGGGCCCCAGGCAGAACACAGGACTGAGGGCAGTTCCCCTGCCTGCCCCGTGGCCCCCCACACATGCACCTGCTTCAAGAAGGATGAGAGATAAGAGAAAGAAGGCATCATTCTTAGGTGCCTTTCCTTCATAGCACCTCAATTATAATAGCACAGGGAACAAATGTATGGATACCAAGGGGTTAAGGGAGGAAGGGGGGGGTGGGAGGAATTGGGAGATTGGGATTGACACCTATACACTATTGATACTATGTACAAAGTAGATAACTAATGAGAACCTACTGTATAGCCCAGGGAATTCTACTTAATGCACTTTGGTGACTTAAATGGGAAGGAAATCCAAAAGGGAGGGGATATATGTATATGTATGGTTGATTCACTTTGCTGTACAGTAGAAACTAACACAACATTGTAAAGCAACTATACTCCAATAAAAATTAATTAAAAAAAAAAGAAAAAAAGAAGGATGAGAGAGCCAGTCAAGGGCACTGAGAGGAAGCAGGTAATGATTTCAGTTTCACAGCTGGGTGGGTTGGGGCCACATCGAGGGAGTTCGTTTCTGGGACAGCAAAGAAGCTTCGACTTCTCTCTGTGTCTCTCTCTGGTTCATCCAGTCAGGTGGTTGGGATGAGGCCCCCCTGGGAATCCAGGCTCCGGTGCCCATATCCCAGACGGCCCGCCGCACTGTGCCCCCACCTCCTCAGGCCCACGCCTCGGCTCCTGGGCCCTCAGGCTCACCAAGATGCCACTTTCAGAGACACATGGAATATGAATAAGTTCAGCCTCCCTTTGGGTGCTTCCTGAAGGCTAAGCACAGACTCTCTCGTTTAGTCTTCATACCAACCTTGGGAGGTAGGTACTGTGACTCCCATTTCAGAGATGGAGAAGCCGAGAGTCAGAAAGGTTCATTTGCCCAATGCTTGGCAGCTGATGAGCAATAGAGCTCTTATTCCCACCGGCTATGTCTGACTGCACATTTCATCCTCTAAGAAACTACCTTGACATATGGAGTCCCAGGATAAACATATCCCATGTGCCACATAAAGCAGTCGGGGAGGGGGCAGGGGACTCTGACGCACACTCCATTAGGCGGACGGCAGGTGAACGGTATCACCTCTGTGAGTCAGAGGGCCTGGGCCGCACACCGAGGCTCCCCGCACTGTGTCATGAAAGCACAGCTAGATGCTGCCTCCCACTCCTTAGGAGCTAGACCCATTCTCCATCTCCCAAGGTGGATTCTGCTGCCCAGCTGTGCAGGAGAAAGTAGATGGAAATTCTTCATCCAAGACCCACAAAATCAGGCAGTACTACTGGGGTGCAGAACAGGACTGAAAATCCAGGTGTACCCAAGGGTTGGAAAGGTTACCAGTTTCCAAAACTAGACCTGCAGCCACCTCCAAAAAGGAAACCAGGCCATCTTCATTGGGCCAGGCCAGCCAGCCCATCCTGGGGGGCAGTGGCCCCCCAGAGGTCCCCCCTCCCAACACTGGCTCCTCCCTCTGTCCCTGTGAGGTGCGTACATTCCAACAGGTTCCCTGCAGACCTTCTGGACCAATCCCCTTGCCCTTCCCTCAGCCCATTCTGTTCAGGAAAAGGGATATCACTGGCTCCTCACCCTGCATCATGCCTGTGAACCTGCCCAGAAATTTCCCTTTAGGCCTGGGGGTTCTTCTCAGCTGTGGTCACTCTCCCTTCCCTGAGGCACCCCTGACTGATCTCCAGGGCAGCACCAAGGGTTGTAATGGTCTCTCTCACCTGCCTGTCCTAGAGCTCAGACCCACATGGAGACACGGGGGTGGGCACCTGCCTCTAGAATCTGGGAATCAGATGAACGTCCCTAGGATCCTAAGAAAACCTGAGCCTGGGGGTTGCTATGTCAGCGTTTTGGACTCCAGTTTCAGAAACATCTGACTGACTTAAACTGGCTTAAACCAGTGCTTTTCAAACTTTAATATGCATGAGTCAATTAAGGGATCTTTCCGAAATGCACTTTCTGATTCTGTAGGTCTGAAGTGACACCTGAGAGTTGCATTTCTAGCAAGCTCCCAGATGCTGCTGATATGCTTGGTCCAGGACTCACACCCTAAGTAACAAGGATTTAAAGATTGAAACCTCAAGGACACGTGTTCCTTATTTATAAGAAGCCTAGAGATAGGTGGCCCCAGGGTTGGCTCAGAGCTAACTGATCATCTTCACCGGGCTCAGTCCCTCCTTTGCTCTGCTGCCCTCATCATCACAAGATGGCTACCAGAGCTCCAGAATCACATCCCCACATTTCAGTGTCCCAACCCAAAAGGAAGAATGCAGGGGTAAAGGAAGGATTTTCCCCCCTTTAGCTTTCCTATTATCAGACAATAAAATCTTTCTCATAATCCTCCAGTCATTTACTAACATCTCATTGGCCAGAACTAGGTCCCATGCCCATCCCTGGGTCAATTACTATCAACAGGGATCAGATTTCCATGATTGGCTTAAATCAATTATGATTCACCCCCTGGGGCTGGGGACATTTCCACATGAACAAAAACCAGAAGTCTATCAGCAAGAGAGAAGGAGAATGGTTAAAAATCTGGCAGCCAACAGCAGCTACATAGATGGGCACAAACCATCCTATAACCAACCTATTGCCAGTCGTCTGACCCCTTTTGCCCTTCTCTCGAGAGGGAAAGGGAGAGAGTGGGGGAGAGGCCAGCAAAAATTAAAGAAGTACAGTAAGGGGGCTTTAGGGGGCAGAGTGGAATGAAGGAAAGTTGGCACCCTAAGCAACTGTCGATACGCTGATCAGAATATGGGGGTGGTCAGTCCTGTATATCTTACTCATAGAGGTGTTGGGTGGACCACATGGGCTAATGCACCTAAGGACATCTTATAAACAGTGAAATGCCACAGGAATGCAAGCAGGTGTGGTGGTAGCAGCAATTAGTATCACTCTTCGCCCCCAGGAATGTGGGGAGAAATGGAGGCAGAAAGAATGTCCTCCCCGCAGCCTGTCCCCCAGGCCAGATGACCTCAGTGACGCTGGTGGGAATTGTCCCTGTTCCCAATTCTCTCCCTCTTTGTTGACTGTAACTGCCCAGCAATCAGCTGACTCTGCTGGCAGGGCTGGGCAGGCTGGCGTGAGGCTTCTGCTGGAGGAGAAAGAGGCATTTGTGTGGAGGAGGGATTCCTGCTCTGCAGTGGTGACAAGTCAAAGAGCCGGAGGCTGGAGGGTACACGGCGTCCTCTGCAGAAGGGCCAGGCTCCCCTCTGGGCACTGACTCTGTGGCCCAGCATCTTCGCACATGCTGCTCCTTTTCCCAGAGATGCTCTTCCCCATGCTGCTCAGACCTGGTGTCTGGCTCCTTCTCGGGTTAGGTAGCACCTCTGCAGAGGGGTCTTCCTTGGCCGCCAAATCTAAAGCAGCCCCTCCATCTGCCTCCTCCCTTCCCCCACCTGTTGCCCTCCATGACCACAGCTAATTTTTCTTCCTCACCCCATTTGTTACAATTTGTTACAATTTATAAATATCTGCCAGCTTATTGTCAATTAACCTGAAACTCCGTGAGGGCAGGGACCGTGTCCATGGCGTTGCCCACCAAGTGCTCAAACACAGGGCCTGGCACGGAGTATTCACACAGTAAATATGTGCTGAATGAATGAAAGCATGATTGAATGAAGGCGGTTGACACAACTGTTCCCTGTTTCCGGAATGGAAGAACCAGAGTCAACATTTAAATGAAGCAAAAGAAATTTAGTTTAGCTACAAGAAGGAAACATTCTAGAAAACCTCTGGAAAGGATGAGCAAAGAATTTGACACATACACATCTGTCATTCAGGGTGAGGGAGGAAGAGTCCTGCCTCGAATCAGAAAGGTGGTAGATGGCTTCTGGAAGGTCCCACCTGTCCAAGGATGACAGGACCCTGGCGTCATCCCTGCCCATCACCCCCATCTTGCACAGCAGTTAATAAATTGCCTCTGTTTAGCTCCTCTGATCCTTAATGTTCCAGCTTTTATTTTCAGAAACCCCTTCAGTTCTGGGGAGGTGGGGGGTGGGAAGGGGTGGGACCAGAGGCTGGGATCCTGGGCTCTCGGCCCCTGTCCACTGGGCCATGTGATGAGTGGGAAATTGACTGGAATGCTGAAATCATGACCCTGAACAGCAAACTCGTTCCCTGGAGAGACCGGAGCTTGATGGCAGGGCTGAGTTGCCATCACACCAATCACTCAGGAGTGGCCTGAAGTTCGCTTAAGCTGTCCTAGTGGCAGCTTGAAAAGGTTCTTGGTGCATCCTGCCTGGGCCAGAGCAACAGGAATAACCACCAGGCCAGTGAGTGCAGAGGGGATCAGTCAAGCAGCCCCTCTGAGAGAAATCCAATCCGCTTGCCCTGCCCCCATTCCTGCCCCTCCCTTCTGGCATGCAGGGAGAGGCCCTTGCAATTTCCTGTGATCCCACCTATAAGCAGTGTATGTGTGTGTGTGTGTGTGTGTGTGTGTGTGTTGGGGGAGAGGTGTGTGACCCCACACAGAGGGAAGTTGAAGAAATAGGAATGAGGGCTTGTATCAGGCAGGCAATTGGATTTGTGACTGTAGGCTGCTTTTGGAGAGCCTTGGATACACTCACCCATTCATTCATCCATCCATTCATTCACTCATTCAATTATTCACTCACTCTTTGCTAGGCACTGTGCTAGCCATCAGATTTGAATGATGAACAAAAGCCATACAGTCCTGCCCTCATGGAGCTTGTAATCTACAGGGAGAATCAGAAATGAATTGAATATTCACCGATTGAAACTGGGGTAAATGCTACAATAAGAGAATAATGAGGTGATGGTGTTTATCAGATGCCAAGAGGAGCAGGCTTTCCTGAAGATGTGGGAATTGACTGATATCTGAAGGAAGAGGTGGAGTTAGGCTCAAAAGAGAAGCAAAAGTATTTTATGCAGCAGGAATGATACATGTAAAGAGCCTGAGGTGGGAAGAGACAAGAAATAGGTAAGGAACGAAAGGCAGGCGTGACTGAAACAGGAAGAGGAAGAGGATGATGAGGCCGGGCCTCTTTCTCGACTCCGCACAGTCTAGGGAAGACAGAAACAAATGGAGCCCTCCTGGTGCCCATGTGCCCACTGCACCCCAAGTTGAGGCCAATGAAGCTTGGCCAGCAACTCACTGGGAACAGGGAAGGCCCTGCTAGCTCCCTGGGTTCCCTCAGATGCACGGAGAGTCCTAGACAAACATCTTCAGAGAGATTTGGAGGGAACCATAGAAATGTGCTGTGTCGGTCTTGTTTCCCCATACTGCCCTGGGGGTTACAGAAAGATTAGTGAAACCACACTGTGGGCTGGCTTAGAATATAGAGACCATGTTAGCCTGTTGGTTTAACCCTCCACCTCCACCAATCCTGTCCGTGCCCAAGAGTGTCCTGAGGAAGGCACCATCTGTCTTCCTGGCCCAAAAACCAAGAAACCAAAATAGCCTTGTTGAGCCAGTACTCCAAGATCGCCAGGGAGATTATTTAACTTCAGACTTCACAGGGCTTTAGAGGCCATGCTCTGACTTTTTTTTTTTTTTTTTTTAATTATTTATTTATTATTTATTTTTGGCCATGTTGGGTCTTCATTTCTGTGCGAGGGCTTTCTCTAGCTGCGGCAAGTGGGGGCCACAGTTCATCACGATGCGTGGGCCTCTCACTATCGCAGTCTCTCTTGTTGCTGAGCACAGGCTCCAGATGCGCAGACTCAGTAGTTGTGGCTCACGGGCCCAGTTGCTCCGCGGCATGTGGGATCTTCCCAGACCAGGGCTCGAACCCGTGTCCCCTGCATTGGCAGGCAGACTCTCAACCACTGCGCCATCAGGGAAGCCCAAACTCTGGCTTTTCTTTTTCTCTTTTTCTCTCCTCCTCCCCCTACTCCTCACTATTTTTAAAACAAACTTTTTAATTGAAGAATAGCTTACAGGAAAGGACACCAAACCTAAGTACTCAGTATTTTTCACAAAGTTAGCACTGTTCTAACATATAAATATCAATCGGCTGCAAGAATGTTCCTGGCAACATTGTTTCCAATGGTTACAAGCTGAGAGAAAAACCCTCCACCAACAATAGAATAAAGAAAATGTAGTATATTCATTTGATGGAATACTATATAACAATGAAGAATGAATGAACCACAGCTCCATGTATCAACATGCATTCAACATGCCTTGAAAACACTGTGCTAAGTGAAATAAGCCAGACACAAAAGGACAAATGCTGTATGATCCCACTTACATGAAATACCTAGAAAAGGCAAATTCATGGATACAGAAAGAAGTTCCTATCCTTGGCAAAAAGCAGATTTGAGAGGCTAGCAAGAGACGGAAGGGGAGTTATTGCTTAATGGATACAGAGATTCTGTTTGGGGTGATTAAAACATTATGGAAGTAGTTAGATGCTAGTAACAAACTTGTAGTCTTTTTTTTTAACATATATGCTATTTTATCTTATTTTATTTTTTATATTGGTGATACATCTAAATTTAGAATTTCTGGGTTATAGTTGTGCATCTGTTTAGCTACAGTAGATTCTGCCCAAAAGTTTTCCAAAGTGGTTGTACCAATTTATACTCTCATCAGTAGTATATGAGATTACTGCATATCTATGCCAAGCCAACACTTGATATTGTCTCTTTTTTAATAAATTGTAACTAATCTTGCATATATAGTGAAGTTTTATTGTGGTCTTAATTTGTGTATTTCTGTGCATTCCGAATGGCTGAGCACTTTTTCATATTGGGCATTTAAATATTCTCTTTTTATATTTAAAAAAAGAATATAAGTGCATGTTCAAGCTTTTACCCATTGGGAAGAAGGCTGTCTTTCCTGTCCTTCCCTCCTTCTTTTCTTTCTTCAGTCCTTTCCCTTCCCTTCCTCCCTCTTTCTCACCCTTTCTCTTTTGTTCTTCCACTCATTCTCTCACTCTTCCTTTCTTTTTTGACATCATTTAAGCATTCTATAAAAGGACTTTTTATCATATGTGTATATATGTGTAAAGAAGTAAATTATGTTAATAATAAACTATTTACTAATCTCTTCCTTTATGGTTAGTTCTTTTTGTGTCTTTTAAGAAATTCTTTCCTACATCAGGTCATGAAGATATTTTTCTATGTTATCTTTATCATTTTACATTTCACATTTAGGTCTATTGTCCTTCTTGGATTGGTTTTTGTGTTTAGTGGAGATGAAAGTCAAGATTCATTTTTCTATATACATATCTAATTAATTGACCTAACACCATTCATTGAAAAGACCATCTTTTATACTTTATATAACAATGCACTTTTGTCATAAATCAGGAAACAATATTTGTGTAGGTCTGTTTCTAGACTCTCCAATCTATTCCATTGATCTATCTGGTTATCCTTACACCAATAACATATTCTTTCAATTACTTTACTACTATAATAAGTCTTGATATCCAACCCTCTTCTCCTTCAACTGTGATCTTCTTCAAGATCGTCATAGTTAGTCTTGCCTTTGCATTTCAATGTAAATTTAAGACTCGGCCTGTCAATTTTCACATACAAATATTACTGGCATTTTGATTGGAATTACATTAAACTTATCAGTAAATTTAGGGAAAATTGACAAGGTTATAATATTGGCTCTTTCAATATGAAAACATTCCTCTATTTACTAGGTTTCTTTTTTTCTCTCAACAATATTTTGTAGTTTTCTTTAGATTTGATTCAATTTATTTCCAGTTATTGATAGTTTTAATACTACTGTAACAACATCTTTCTTTTTTGCTTTTTATTTTTGTGTTTTTTAAATTGAAATATAGTTGATATACAATATTATGTTAGTTTCAGCTGTATTACATAGTGATTTGACTTTGTGGCATCTTTCCTTAATTTCATTCCCTAATCGCTTTCTCCTAGTATATGGAAATGCTAAGTTTTTGCTAAAATTACTTATCAATTCTAATAATTTATTTGTATATACTTATGGAAATTCTACATAGCAATCATGTCATTTGCAAATAATGACTGTTTTCTTTCTTTTCAATTCGTATACTTTTATTTCTTTCATGGTCTTATTGCCCTGGCTAATATATCCAGTACATGCTCAATAGAAACAATGATAGCAGACATTCTTGTCTCATTACTTATCTCAGGGAGGAAGCTTTCAATATTTTGCCAGTGAGTAAGAGTTTAGAAGACACCTTTTATCAGGAAGGGAAGTTCCCTCTATTCTAATTTCCTAAGAGTATTTTTTTGTGATGAACAGTTTTGAAATTAGTCAAATATTTTTTTAGCAACTGTTGAGATGATTATATGATTTTTCTCTTTTATTATATAAATATGATGAATTACATTGATTGATTTTCTAATGTTAAACAATTCTTCAATTCCTGGAACAAACTCCACAAGGCCATGACATACTATTCTTTTCGTATATCACTAAATTAATTTTTTCATATTTTATTTATTAGAGTTGCTTCTGTTTTCATGAGGGAGATTAGTCTGTAATTTTTCTTTTTCGTAATATCCTTGTCAAGATTTGACATCAAAGTTATGCTGGCCTAATAAAATGAGTTGAGAAGTGTCTCTTTCTGTTCTATTTTTTGAAAGAGCTAGTTAAATTGGCAGGTTTTTTTTTTTTTTTTCTAAAATGTTTTTAAAAGTTACTAGTGAAGTCATTTGGAACTAGAGTTTTCTTTATGGAAGATTTAAAATAAGGATTAATTTCTTTAATAGTATGGAATTGTTCCTATTTTATATTTTTTTATGGTGGTTTTGGTAAATTTATTTTTTTCCTAAAAATTTTTCAATTTCATCTAAATTTTCAAATTTATTGGCTTAAAGTCAGTCAAAACATCATCTTATCATCATTGTAATATCTGTAGAACTTGTAGTAATGCCTCTTTTGTTATTTCTGATATAGTTTTTTTCTCATCTCCTGTTTTCCTGATCAGTCTTGCTAGAACTTTATCAATTTTATTAAAATTTTCAAAGAACCAAACTTTGACTTTGTTGATTTTCTTTATTGTACATTTATTTTCTACTTATTGATTTATGCACTTAACTTTTTCTTCCTTTAACTTTCTTTGGGATTATTTATTGTTCTTTTTTGCACTTTTTGGAAGGGATACTTAGATAATTGAATTTAAGCCTTAGTTTTTGAATATATTCATTTAAAACTATAAATTTATGAATTTAGGAGTTTAACACTTTATGTTCTGGATGCCTTAAATGCTCTCTTATACCTCCAAGTTACCATTTTGTAATTTTATCCAGATTTTATGCTTCTCACTGGGAATGTTAGTCTAATACATAGTGCTCTATCAGAAGCAGAAGCATCAATATGTTATAGATTTTAAAAAATCATAACCATCATGAGAACACATTGAAAAGTTTTAGAGGGTGGGTACCATCACACAATTTTAAACTTATTGGACTTTATTCAACAAAGTTCAACCACTGGAGACTTTTTATCAGGAGGGTCAAAGCTGCATTTTAGATGTTGATTATTTATATAACTAATACTTACTGAGTCACTATTATGTTAGGAGGCATAATAGTAGTTAGGTATAGATTGTGGAATCAAACTGTCTATGTTTAAACATGAGCTCTGATACTTACTAACCATGTGGACTTCTTAGACAAATTATTTAACTTTTCAGAGCTTCTTCATCTGTAAAATAAGAAGAAGAATAATACCTCATAAGTTTATTGTGGGGTATTTAATTAGACAATGTCTACTATATCTAGGACAATGCCTAGTACACAGTAAAATAGGCAACACTTCATGATTTCTTAAGTAATATTAGTTATATTTTGGAGATAAGAAAACTGGGGTTTGGAGGTGAAGTAATTTTTCCAAGGTCCCATAGCTTATAAACGATAGCGTTAGGACTTGAATACAGGTCTAGACATCTCCAAATCCAGGGTCTTAATATAAATGAGTGTCAGATGAGTTGGTAGAAGATGAAGCATAGCAAAGCGACTTCCGCAATACTCCAAGAATAAAGCCACATGGGCCTAAATTTAAGTGGTGACAGTGCAAAAGGGAAAGCAGGGAGAAGACCTGAGAGGCATGACGAAGGAAGCACAGGACTTGGTGACTAATTAGATATGGGATGGGAGCGTAGGGCGAGAGAGTGAGGAATCAGATCTGAGTCATGGCAGTAAGCCTGAGTGACTAGAAAGTTGATGATTCAAGAGACAGAAATAGGAGAGCCTAGAGGGGGAGTGAGTTTGGTAAAAGAGGTGTTATTCTCAGTTTTAGATGCATAGGGAGGGAGTCATCAGTTGCAGATGCAGAATCGGAGCCTGGAAAGAGGTCAAGTTGTAGAGCTCATCCCTGGAGAAGAGGCAGTTAAAGAGAGAATAAAGAGACAGGGACAGAACCCCAAGGGTAGAACCTTGGGACAGAGCCCATGTTTATTTATGGATGCTCTAGAAGTGAATAAATAGGCACGTAGATAAGGGAACTGGTGGATATAATCTACTCAGACTTTCAGCAAGCCTTTGGCAAGATTCCATTTCAAAGACTATAAGAAATCAGGGCATGATGGGTACGTGAGGAAAATGGCTTTGTTAAGAGCAAAGAATGGGTGCAGAAACAGAAAATAAAGGATAAGGATAAATGGATAGTCTCTTCTTCAGGGAGATAAATATAAAGGATCATGCTAGGTCTTTACTAATGATCTTGATAAGAGCCTTTCCAATAACATCTCCATGTTTGCAGTTGACGTTAAATTATTCCCATAAGTAAAGTACCAAGCTGAAGAGATTAGACTGGGGGAGACCTTAGGAATTGTGTGGATGGGCAAAAACACAACAACTCTGCTGCCAACTCAGTCCCTTCAGCCTCCCTCTCCCCGTAGCTGAGGCCTGAGCTGCAATCTCCATCCTAGTTTTGGGGCAAATCCCTCTGTAATCAGAGGGCCTGTAAGGAGTCTAGCCCAACCTCCTAGGCCTTAGCATCAGGTCTTCCCTCTTTCTGAGACCCAATGCCTACCCTAGGCCCCAGCTTTTGTACCTAGGTCAACACAATCCAGCAATTGTTTGTTAAGTACTGCTGTGTGTTAGGTGCCATATTGACTGCTGGTATAGTCTCAATCCCCAAGGAGCTGAATGAAAGTCCTTACCTTCATTACCTTACAGAGCCATTACTTATGGGGCTGGGGAGCTACATTGCTTTTTCTACATGTTGTAGAGATAGTGTTAACCAAATATACATATGATCCTCTACATTTCCCAGCCACTCTTAAAGATAAGTTGGAGCCAAATGATTAGATTTACCTAATAGACTATGAACTAATAGACAATGAGATTATGCCAACTAACACACCATTCCTCCTCAGGAGCTGGAGTCCTGTCTCTAAAGTCCGGCTGGTTGATTGGGCCAGACCAGATATTTGAAGACAATGCTACCTACAGACATTGTCCTCAAATATCACCTGATCCAAGAGCCAATATCTTACCTCTTCTACTCAGGACTCACTCTAAATCTGTGGGACTTGTCTCCTACTGCAGGCTTCCTTGAACTGGATCCTAGGTTCCTCTGGGCATCATTGTCAATAGGACTTTCTGCAATGATGGAGAAAACCTATATCTGCACTATCCAATATAGTAGCCACTAGCCACAGTGGTTATTAAGGACTTGAAAAGTGGCTAGAAAAAAATGAAGAACAGAATGTTTAATTTTATTTATTTTTAATTCATTTATATTTAAATTGTTACATGCAGCTACCATTTGGATAACACAGAAAAAGCACCCCAGAGCACTGTCCACTGCAGGGCTGAATGTACTTCCCTTCATGTGTTCTGACATACGGTTGCTAAAACTTGCAAATACAACCAACTCATGAGAGAGGGTTAAGAAAAAATTGACAGGTCTGTTTTAACATGGGCAATGTTTAGGGATAAAATTCTATAACATTTAAATAAATTGAAGGATTTGGAGCCCAATCCAAAGAAGGAAACTTGGATTCCTCAAAGATTATTTCTGAGCTCCATGTCTGCTTGTTATAGCCCAAAAGATCTATAAAATATTGGGTAGCTGAAATCATACCAAGCATTAGTCTTGCTTTAAACTTAACTTCCCTTAAACTTAAAATTCTGTAAGAATTGAGACTTTTTTTCTCCTTTGGGAAAAAAAAAACATACAGGAGAGCTATGAAAAGGAGGTCCAGAAGGAGGAGGAAGAAGCTTCCATTTGAGGAAAACTTGAAGAATTCAAGATTCCTCTCTGTAGGTATAAAGAAGACATCACCAAAATCCATACAGTAAAGAACAATCTAAACCAAAGTTGCCAAATGTTCTTTTACCGAATTCTAAGATAAGAGATTAAAAGGAGAATAAAACCATAGTGTGTGGTTTCTGAGTTGGAAGCAAACTTAGTGATTAAGGATCACTTAATTGCTGGAGACAGAGACCCATTCAGGCCAGTTTAAGGAAAGGGACTTCATATGAAGACACAACAGTCAATTTCACTCATGTACAAAAATAGGAAACAAGGCTTTGCCAGAACACAAGGGACCTAAAACTGGAATCTCAGGTGTTGAAATTTTTTGTGTGTCCCTCAGGGCAGAATGACCTCTTTCCCATCTTTGTTCCTCCCAGATCTGTCCTCTGCTTTCACACTTACTCTCTCTATATATACTCCATGGCTTTCCCGCAACCCAGACTTATAGTCACAGCTTTAGCTTTCTGACCTCCATCTCCACCACACACCTTTCTCCTCCTATTCCCCCTGTCATCCAAGTCAATGTCTCAGTATCCAAGTCCCAGATTCCTGGAAGAGAGTCTGATTCTGCTTAGCTGGATTCCAGTGTTTACCTCTGTTTCCATCAGCTGTGGTTAGGATAAGCAGAGGCACAGCACAAAGGGCTGCTCTAAGAACTGGGGATGGGTTGGTTCTCTAAGAAGGATGAGGGGTGAGGAGGCGATGACTACTTTACAAAAGCCAAGGGAGGTTCAGTGATTTGCCTAAGGTCTTAATTCCTGTGATTTTTCCTATACCACACCCTGCGATACTTGAGTAATAATAGCAATAGTTACCACCTATTGAGTATTTACCACCTGGCAGACACCAAGCTGAGTGTTTTTGTTTTTGTTTCCACAAATGTTATCACATAAAATAGTCACGTATTTTAGGAGTTAGGTTTGTTTTTTGTTTTGTTTTGGTTTGGTTTGGTTTTGGGTTGTTTTGGCCACACTGCACAGCATGCGGGATCTTAGTTCTCCAACCAGGGATCAAACCCAAGCCCTCTGCAGTGGAAGCGTGGAATCTTAACCACTGGACCGCCAGGGAAGTCCCCTGGAGTTAGGTATTCTTGTTCTCTCCTTTCTACTTATAGAAAACTGATGCTCAGTGAAGTTAATTAGACTAAAGTCAAATATCTAGCATGTGGGAGAGCCAGGTTTGAACTCTGATATTTCCAAATCTAAAACCTTAACTTCTATGCTAGTCTGTTCTTTACTTCATATAATACGTAATAATTTATGGAATTTGTCATTTCAAAAGATGATAGAGACAGAAAATATAAATGTATTAGGATAACTTTTTGAGTTGCAGAATAGCCAGTAAACTAGGGCTACCAAGGGGATCCCCATATCTGTAAACACAAGATCAAAGACCTGCTCCACCATTCTGTCATTGATTTCCAGTTTCCAGCAAAGCACATAATAAGCATATAATACATTTTTTTTTGAGAGGGAAAGAAAAAAAAGAAAGGAAGACAGGTATCAGGGATGATAACTATTCATTCTAACAATGGATCCCTTAAGGTATCTGCTACTAGTAGATAGATTTCTGGGCTAGACAAAACCAATCCGGGAAACTTAAATTTCCATTTAAGGGACAACTCAAGGTAGTTGGGAAACACAAAAAGAAGATACAACTGTCAAAGCCATCAAACACTGTGGAAGTGCAGTAATCAAGGTGTATACTAGATATTAAGGAAGCCCTAAGGGTTATCTAGTAGGACTCATCCAGACAATGGTGGAGGGCTTCGCATTTCAGGAAGGAGGGACGGCATGAGCAAAGGCATAGACTTAACATATATACGCTATTGATACTATGTATAAAATAGATAACTAATGAGAACCTACTGTATAGCATAGGGAACTCTACTCAATGCTCTGTGGTGACCTAAATGGGAAGGAAATCCAAAAAAGAGGAGATATATGTTATACACATAGCTGATTCACTTTGCTGTACAGTAGAAACTAACACAACATTGTAAAGCAGCTATACTCCAATTTAAAAAAAAAAAAAAAACACAGCAGAGGCTAAGTGTAAACCAGGGGAGGCGTGGCCACAAGCAGCTCACTGTTACTGAGGGTGAAGATTAGAGGGGGCGGCGCTGGGAGGTGAGTGTGGAGGAATTGGCAGGAGCAGATCATGAGGGCCTTTTCCACCATGTTAAGCAGCTTGGATTTTATCCAAGTGATTAAAGCAGAAGAAGAACAGGGTCAGATTCATGTTTTAAAAATAGATCTTCCTGCTCTGAGGAGGACTGATTTGACAAGGAAGGCCTAGGGGCCCGGAGACCTATTGGGAATCCAGGCAAGAAATGGTGAGGGCCTGAACTGGGGCAGAAGTTCTGGGGAGAATGGAGGGAAGGATTTTGAGAAATACTCAGTAGGTTAAATTGGTAGGACTGGTAACTGATGGTGATTAGAGACAAAGGAAAGGGGGTGACAAGGATTCCAAACATTCTGACTTGGAGCTGCATAGATGAAGGAGTCAGTCACTAGAGAGGGAAGTGAGGAGGGGCAGGCTGAGGGGAGAAAATGTTGGGTCCATACTTGATACATCAAGGAGCTGATGATACTGGTTGGAGAAGATGTCTGGAAGGAAGTTCAGGGCAGAGGCTGGGCTTGAAGATGCAGATTTGGGAGACACCTGTTAGACCCTGAGCAGGTGAGGTCATCTTTGGAGAGCATGTCAAGTCAGAAGGGAAAAGGGCCAAGAACTGAACTACAGAGAAGACCAGACTTTCAAGGGGAGGTTGAAGAAAAAGAGCAAAAGGAGACAAAGACAGAATAAGCAGAGAATACAAGGCTGACAGTCAAAGGGGGTGGAGTAGAGAGTCTTGCAAATGCAAAAGAGACCAAAGGTCAAATACAGTAGAAAGATCCAGTGAGGTCAGGAGCAAAGTTTATTCTTTGGATTTGGCAATTAGCAAGTCATTGGTAATCATATGGAGACAGTATCCATAAATCAGTGGGGGTGGGGGAAGTGGGCGCAGGTTTCAATGGATGAAGGAGATAGTGGAGGTCAGTAGAGGGAAGGGGAGACAGTGATCACCCATGTTAACATTCACGGCCATGAGGTCCAAGTATCCAAGAGAAAGCCAAGTGCAAAGCGGTTAGTTAGAAATGGTGAATATACAAGCACTAGTGGCTTTGCAAAGAACACTTTCTCTGTGGTAGTGGAAATGCAAATCAGATCGCAAAGGGGAAAAGGTTGCTGGTGGTGGGATTGTAGAGGCTTCATGAGCTGATTGGTAATTTGAAATAGAAAAGCATGAGGAAAATAGAATGAAAGACAAAAGGGGAAGTAGGGTCAAGTTGGTCTTGTGTTTGCTTGCTTGAGTTTTTGCTTTGCTTTCCAGTAGGGGTAACCTGAACATGTTGACAGACATATAGGAAGGAGAAATTATATGGGGAGGGTGATAACTAATGAAACAAGAACTCAAAGGAGACTGGAGGAGATGGAATCATGAGCATTGCTCAGAAGATTTAGCCTTGAAGTTTGGAAGAACAGTTCTTTTTGGACAAGGTGAGAACATAAGAATAGAGGCAGGCATGTACAGACATGGAAAAGAAGAACTAGCTGTGGTGGCCTCAGCTTTCTTAGTAAAGGAGGTAAAGTAACCTCTCCTTAGGGTAGGTGTGTGAGCTTGAAGAGACTTGAGCCTGACATACACCAGGGCAGGGAGGAGCAGGGGGGCACGGGGGACATTAGGGAGCCATCAAGAGATGAGTAAAAGCATTTACTAAGTCAGAGAAGGGACTCACTTAAAATTAGACCAGTGTTAGTAATAGAATCAAAGGCCATAAGAAAAGTCCACTGAAACAAGAAAGTAAGAAGTTGTGATTAAGAGATTCATCAAAATTACACAAAATTGGAGGCACAGACTAAAAGAAAAAGTTTGCAAAAGGCCCATTTACAAATAATATAAAGAACTTATAAATTTCCAGAGACAGTTGACCCTCCTTTCTCACCTCCCCCTCCAAAGAGAAAGCTCTACTGGTGCTGATATTGGGCCACTTGGGAGGAAGAGTATGAAAACCACGGGAATCAACACTTCTGCCCATCAAACAATACAGGTCTTGGCAGCTTTAGCCTCACCGACCCCTCACCGGCCAGGTCAATTCATCAAACATTATTGAGCACCTTCAAAGTGTCAGCACTGGGCTAAGTGCTTTTAGAGATGGTGGGGAGAACAACACGAAGAGATGCTCTCCTTAGCTTTACCGTGTGGCACAAGGACTTGTAATCTAGTGCTCAGCCTCTTCCCAGAGGGGTCCCCAGGGCCCATTTCTAGTTATGCCCACAACCAGCCAACAAACACTAAACCTTCCCTTGGACAGAACCAGGAAACTGGAAGGGGATTTTCTTCCCCTGAGATCTGCCTTATAGGACCAGGCCCTATAATAATGGTCCATCATTATTACTGGCTGCTTAAAATATCAGAAGACACATTCTAAGGATGAATCAGTTAATAATAAGGAAATACCCATGGCAGGCAGAGAGGCTGCCAAACAAACATACATGAGTGAGTACAACCCACAACGTGGTTATGCTGAGGACTCTGGACCCCTCTGTAGAAGCTCCCTGGGTCTGGCTTCCAAGTGTTCTGACCACACAAACCAGCCCTGTCACTAGTTTTTCTTGTTCCCCAGAAGTCTCCATAATTACCTCACACAAGAGCCAATCACATATTAAAGCCAATGCAAAAATACATGTAGATTTTGTCAGAACTGTTATTTAATTACCATGACAGCTTATATTCAAGATACCTGCTGGGAAGTGAGTACTTCCATGCAAAGTCCAGAGAGCTGACTGCATCTTAGCCCCAGCTCTGCCTTCTCTGACATCTCAAAATAACAGCTACCACTTCTTCTACCTTCTCTGTCTAAATCCTGCCTTTTCTTTAGAGCCCATCTTCTCCATGAGGCCACCAATGTCACTCTAGTCCAGCTCACACCAACTCTATCTGCTGACCTGCTATAACATAAGTGTGACATGTTTCATTTTCTAATGTAATCATTTTCTGATGATTTAATTTCCCTAATTTTTAAATCTCTCAATCAATTTAAACTTCTGAATGTAGAAACAATTTTCTTATTTTCCCCCCCAGGGATTATGACTTAATGTTTCTCACTCATTCATTCAACATTTTTTGAGCACCAGCTATTCTGGGTTCTGGGAATGCAACAGTGAACCAGAAAGTCCTGCCCTCAGGGGGCTTAATGTGAGGGACAGAAAAGGAAATTGACTATTTTAGATAAGATTTATTAGGTGCCAAGATAGGGAAGCACCAGGTGAACCCTGAATCCTAATAGAGATTGTGTCTCTATTACACAATCTTCATCTCTTTGCTGAATTCTTTCTTCAAAGAAGACAAGGACAAGGTCCTTCTTCCAGGCGTTCCACTGCCAGCATCAAAGGGATGGGCAAACTACCATTCCGAGGCCAAATCTGGCTGACCACTTGTTTTTATAAATAACATTTTCTGAAAACACAGCCACATTCATTCACTTATGTATTGTCTGTGTATTCTTTCAGTCTACAATGGCAGTGTTGAGTAGTTGTGACAGAAAATGTTAGGGCCTGCAAAATATAACATATTTACTATCTGGCCCTTTACAGAAAATGTTTGCGGATCCTCAGTCTAGAATTTTAATTTTGCCCATTTTCAATGTAAAACAAGGTGTTTTGTTTTAAAACAGTTAATGGTTAATTAAATTTATTACTATTTTATTCATTTCTATTCTCACCATCATATCTAGTATTCCAGATCTTCTCTCTGGATTCTTCTACTTTTTCTTTAATAATTCCTGTGTGTGGTTGGTACATTCTCTTTGTTTTTGCTTAGAGAATGATAGTTTAGCTGGCTATAAAATTTTAAGTTAATGGTCAATTTTCCTTAGCACTTGGAAGATTTTACTCCCTTGTTTTCCTTCTTCTGTTATTGCAAATAAGATAACAGTTATGAGTTTAATTGTTATTCCTGGTAAAACAGGATGTTGTCTCTCTGATAGCTTTAATATTTCTCTTCATGTTCTGTAGTTTAACTATAAATCCAAGTGTGTATTTATCTTTATTCTGCTCAGTAATCCAGATGCATTTTAAACTGGAGGATTCATGTCTTTCTGAAAAAAAACTCAGCTATTTTTTTCTTCAAATATTGCTTCTCTGTCATTACCTCCATTCATTTACAAGATTTCTAACTAGTTTTGTTTCATGGCCTTCTATTCTTCTTTTTTGTCATTTCTTCCTAGTTTGTTTCATATATTTTGTTTATTCTTAATGGATGTTACTTACTTTTATCTCTGTGAGGATTTTAAACATACGTCATTTTAATAAAACTTTGTTAGATCCATATACTTAACTTCTTTTGGAGTTAATTCGTGTTCTGGTTATTTATTTTATTGGCTCTTTTTCTTGCCATCAGATTTCTTCATGTGTTTTAGAATTTGGTTTGCAGGGATCATTTTGATTGGGGTGTTTTGTTGTTGTTGTTATTGAATTTTTCTTCTCTGCTTCCCTATCTGGTAATTTAGTGCTTGCCTCCACTTGATTCCCTGGGCCCAAGTCCAGAACCAAGGTTGTATAGTATTATTGCTGGATCTGGAGTGATGCTAAGGATATCACAGATGCAGACATGAATTCAGAGGTGGCTTGACATAGTACCTGCTCACAAAGCTATGTTCATTTTCTTCCAACTCCGTGGGGCCACAGCTTCCTATCAAACAGTGGTTCTTAAAGTGTGTTCCTGGAGCAATAGCATCTGAATCCCTGGAAACTAGTGAGAAGTGCAAATTCTTCCCCCAGACCTACTGAATTAACACTCTGGGGGTGGGGTTCAGCAATTTAAGTTCTCCTGATGGTTCTGACGCACACTCGCTGCAATCAGCCTCCAGGCAACTTAGCCAGTGATTGCTTTTTCAGCCTCCTTGTGTGAAGGGGGACATTCACCCAAGTCAGCTCCATACTTCAAACAGTGAGCATGATACTGTGCCCCATCTCATCACCGTTTCCTGCCCTTTGTTTTTTTTCTGCCCTGCTTGTGTTCTCTTCTGGATCTAGTTCACAGATATGTTTATCTTATTTTTGAGCCAACTGATTTCTTGTTGGCTTCCTCTCTCATATTTTATTTGTTATTTCTGTTTTTGGGGCAAAGGGAGAGTACTAAAACTTGAACTTACAAAGACATCCTCAAAGAAGTCCAAAAACCTAATCCACACTCACCTTTTGGATTCTATAACTACAACATTACCTTATTCATTATACACTATCTGACTGGCTAACCTAAATATTGGCTGCATTCATATACCACATACATTTCACCAGTCTTTGTGATCTTGGTCAAAAAGCTATTCATCTATAACACAGTAATGATAACTCCCTGGAAGTCTTAATGTGAGCACTAAATCCAATGCCATTTGTAAAATAAACTAGTATAGTGCCTGGCTCATAACTGGTTCTCAATTGTTATTAATCTCTTCCCTTTCTGAATCTTTTTGAATTAAGTTTAATTTAAACATTAATATTTAGACTACCTGGTTTCCAGTTCACTTACCAATTTGATTTTGATCCAAACTCCTTTTGTCACAATCCCAATTTCACCAGAACATAATAATATCCTAAAAGAGAAATATTAAGAGGTTCCTTCCCAGCTGTAAAGCACAGATCCCCACCCCCCTCACTCCAGTGGCTGGAGAAATGTGGTCATTGACAACAGCATGTTATACACAATCTTAGAAGTGATGAATGCTTACAGCCCTGCTCCACATGGAACCTCCAGACCAGAAAAATGACAGGGATAACAATAACAATAACAGTAGTGATGACATTGATGATAGTAAGTATGCCAAGCACTGTTCTAAGCACTTGACATGTGATATCTCAATCTTCACAAGAGTATCTAAGGCAGTTACTATTATTATCCCTGTTTAACAGATGAGGAAATTAGTTACAGAAAAGTTAAATAACTTGTCCAAGTTCGCCCAGCTAATAAGTTGCAGAACTAGGATTTAAACCAGGCAATGTGACCAGGCACTCAACCTACAGTGAATCCTAAGAATGAGGAATAATCTCCTCAGTCAGTGATCTGGGTCTAACCCTCTTCATTTTGCAGCTCTGATTATTCACAGCCATCAGATCACATTTTCATTCAGTTTCAGCAGCTGGATTCTACCCAGGCTCTGTTTCCATCAAAAATTTGCAGCAGTTCTCCAGGAAACAGGGAAGAACAGCCCCCTCAGGCAAAATCAGTGGATACTCAGGACATTTCCCTGGTGGAAACGTGCTGCTGTCTTGATGGATGTCTCTTGAAGCCACTGGCCACCTGTCCTTGAGTATTTTCAGCCTCTTTGTTCCTTTCTCTCTGCTGTGGGTCTGTCTCGGCCTAGCCTTCTCTTTGACCAACTCTGCCCGTTTTTGTCACTCTCTTTTTGTTTCTTTAGCAAATTATTTTCACAATGTGGTAACAACTTCCCACCTGCAGTGGCACCACCTATATTGAAAAGAATGTGAGTCTACAGGGACTTCCCTGGTGGCACAGTGGTTAAGAATCTGCCTGCCAATGCAGGGGACACAGGTTCGATCCCTGGTCCAAGAAGATCCCACATGCCGTGGAGCAACTAAGCCCGTGCACCACAACTACTGAACCTGTGCTCAAGAGCCCGTGAGCCACAACTACTGAGCCCGTGTGCTACAGCTACTGAAGCCTGCGTGCCTAGAGCCCATGCTCCGCAACAAGAGAAGCCACTGCAATGAGAAGCCCGCACATCGCAATGAAGAGTAGCCCCTGCTCGCCACAACTAGAGAAAGCCCTCATGCAGCAATGAAGACCCAGTGCTTTACTTACCAAAAATGTAAGTAAAATAAATAAATTTATTTTTTAAAAAAAGAACGTGAGTTTACAGATTTAAAAAATCCTTTACTTTCACCAATTCTTGATTTCTTCCCCATCAGATAATTCTGTCCCAAAGAAATTTTTGTCCACATTGCTGGTAAGGGTGGCGATCCAGCCACTCCCACCCAAGGAGCAGCTGTCCAGCTTACAGGGGATTTGGGGCGGCAGGAGGACAGACAGGGACGCTCAGGATGACTAGCATCTCCAGGTCCAACACCAGACATCAGAATTTCCAGCAGGAATGATTCCATCTTTCATTGACTCAAAAATTGCTGTGATTTTGGTCTATGAACAGCTTAGAGAATGGATTAGGATAGAAAAAGCAGAGGTTTTTGATTCCAGCAATTAGAGAAGTTTCAGGCTTCTACACCTGGGAGGAGAAAGGAAAATGAAGGAAGAAGATGGCTCTTCACTGGGGCATAAATGAAGGCAGCTGATCCACACTCACTAGCTGTAACATCATCCCTGCCTTTTCCAAAGTGTTAATTCATTAAAACTGATGAGGCCCCATTGCTGCCTAAGCTGAATGCTGATCAGATTCCCGGCATGCACCTGCCATGCTGGCGCTCAGTCTCTGCTGCGCCCAAGAGTGAGGAGGGGCCCTTGTCAGCTGGAAAGAAAGGTGCTGGGGCCTCTATGGACCTGATTGTGGACTGACACGAATCCGTGCTTGATTTGCACACGATGACATGCCATCAAGTTTATGCTGAAATGCACAGACTTCCTCCACCCTCATTCTGTAACGCACCTACTTCCTGCCAGGCCACACTGTCCTGTCTGCTGAGGAGCCCCCTGCAAACACCTTTTTTCTAGGGCGTATCTGGGTGTCCCGAAGTCACCTGCCCTTCCTGTCTGTTCACCTGGCAGAGGGGAGGAGCGTTGCAAGGGAGGAGTGGGGTAGGGGATGGTAATTCACATATCCTCATCCTCAGAAGAGTATAAATTCTGCCTGTGGCCCTGTTTGGAAAGAGAGCATGAAGACAGGTGCAAGGTGAGGAACAGGTGGGAGGGAGAAATACTGGATGCTCCCCGATACAGCAACCCATCCATCTCCTTCATTCCAGACATATTTGTTGAACACCTACAGTGGGCCAGGAAATGTTCTGGGCACTGCAGACGTGTTGCAAATTAGACAGCAATGTCCCTACTCTGTTTGAGCTTAATCTCCTGGGTGAGATAGAAAGTTAAGGAGTAAATTAATGTCAAATTAAATAAATTAGGGGACTATAATCAAAGTAAGTGGAGGTGCAGGTTGCATGGACAGCAGTGTTAGTTTGGGAGGGGGTGGTCAGGGAAGGCCTCTGTGGGAGATGATATTGGAACCAAGACCTGCAGAACAAGAAGGATGGGTTTGGGGGAAGAGAATCACAGAGCAGGGGCAAGCTCTTGGGAAGGACACTCTCCGAGACTAAGAATAGAAAAGAGGTCACAGTGCCTGGGGAACAATGGGCGACGGGATGTGCAGAGAGCAGGTAGGGGCTTAGTCTTCATTTGTTATACCTGGGAGGACAGAGATTGTACAGCATTTCTGGGCATATGCACTCTAAATCCTCCAAGGACACTCTTCAGGGTCTAATCTAATACATCCTGCTGTGGATAAAGCCCGCATCGTCCTGTTCAGTCCAGTTTTATTGCCATCAGAGTCAGCACGGTTTCAATCCAGTGTCTTTGTGGGGGAGTAAAGTCCCCTCACATCCTGGGGACCATTGAGAGCAGCATCCTCAGCCACTGGCCCCATCTGCTGTGGAAGAGGGGAAGCCTCATCTTGGCACCAGTTCTCCTGACCCACCACTCTATGCAGAAGTCTGGAGCTCTGGCTCATTTTGCTGGAATTGTGTTACAGGTCTTGCAGACAGAGGACCAGGACATCACTACTCAAAGGTTAAAAGAGGGACCTAGGATTCTCTAAAAAGTGTGTCTCCCTGAATTTGCTTGCTGTCAGGTCAGCAGACATCAAACAAGAAAACCATGGGTCCCATCTGGTTGCCTTCGGCCAGAGCCTGCCTCCTTATTTCCCGTCTTCTTCTTGTAGTAGTCTGGCTTCTCTTCGTAGTCTGGCTTCATCTGTGCGCACTCCATCTCATTCAGTCAGCTCCCAGAGCCTTGTGATTCTGCATCTGCTACATCTTTGGTACCCATCCTCCTCTTTCCATTCCAGGTGTAAGTATCCAGGTTCAGCCCCAGCTGATTCTTCCTGCCTCCAGTCATTAGCCTTTCACATCTGGGCGCCCTGCTGCTGCCAGGGATCTTCCTCAAACACGGTCCTAACCACTTAGAAAACTTTGAAGGTTCCCCAGTGTCAATGTTGAGATACCTTGGCTTGATTTTCAAATCTGGACCCACCTCTCATCTCTAGTCTTACCTACCGCTGTGCACATTTGCTGGGGCATCTTGATTACTCACTATTCCCAAACCATTACCAGATTTTATGGTTCAAACTGTTTCCTCTGATTAGGGTGGGGTTCCCTTCCCTATCCCCACTCTCATCTCTAGTCTCCTCATATAACCAACTGTAAAATCCCTACTCATTCTTTAAGGTCTAGCCAGAGTGCTATGTCCTTGCATTTTGGGCACTTTAGGAGCAGCATTGCTCTTCCCTGGTGCATCGTGTAGTGATTTGGACCCCAGCTGTGGAGCTAGACCCAGCTTACCTAAGTACTTGCTCTGTGACTTTGACCAAGGAACTGAACCTTTATGACAGTGTTTTTTCTCTGTGAAATGGAACCAATAACATTACACTTCTCATAAGATGATGGTAAGGATTAAATAAAATAATCTATATAAAGAATAGCATCTTGCATATAATATGTGTTTAGTAAAAATTTGTTAAATGTGTACCCAGTGTCATGCCCTGTTCTAGCACAGGGGTGAATAAGACAGGCAGTATCCCTCAAGGAACTGACAGTAAATATGTAAATGAATCAATTACATAATTTTAGGTACTCATGAGAGAAAATAAAATAGGGAGATATGGTAGATGCTGACTTTAACTTAAGGTATTTAGGAAATGTTACTCTGCAGAATAACTTTCTAGTTAGTTTTTATTACCTCTATCATAGTCAGCCTGATGTTACTTGATTCAGTTGAAAAATCAACTTTCCAGAAGGCAATGCCTGTTGTGGCAGAGAGTGCTAGTCACCTGCCTCATATCTGGTCTTCTTCCCTCAACCATATTAACAAAACGTGGATTTTATTTGGGATGTCACATGGGCACATTTCTTAGCTTGCCTTGTAGGTAGGTGTCTTAGTCAGCTGTGTAAAAAATATCATAGACTGAGTGACTTAAACAACAGACATGTATTTCTCACAGTTCTGGAGGCTAGGGAAGTCCAAGATCAAGGTGCAGGAAGATTGGGTTCTGGTAGGAATTGTCTTCCTATCTTATAGACAGCCGCCTTCTCACTGTATGTTCACGTGGCCTTTCCTCAATGCATGAGTGTGGACACAGATAAATCTGTCTTCTTTTTATAAGAGGACTAATCTATCATAAGGTTTCCTCCTTTACAACCTAGTCTAAACCTGATTACCTCCCAAAGGCCACATCTCCAAATACCATCACATTGGGGTTTAGGGCTTCAACATATGAATTTGGGGGAGACACAGACATTCAGCCCATAACAATAGAAAAGTCCACATAACACAATTCTTATGAATGATATGTAAGAGGCAATTCTAGTGTGAGACTTCTAGGAAAGCTCCCTAAAAGAGGTGGGGTAGACACAGTGGCAGTGACTCTTGCACATTGCCTTTCCCCTTCTCCCTTCTGGGGACACAGATGGAATGCTAGAGGTCCATCAGCCATCTTGTGTCCACTAGGGCTTCTCCTATCCTGAAGGAAAACACAGAAAGATTCTTGGTTTCTGAAGACATCCTAAAGGCATTATAACAGCCCCGTGCTCATCCCTTATTTCAGGAGAAAAAGGAAACTCCTAATTTGTCACTGAATGCAATTCCACATACAAAGCTATGGATGCATTAATTGGATTCTCTCACTTAACCAGGACCACCTGATCTTTACTTATTTTTGTAGACTTCACCTTGCCTAACATGATGCTTTGCCCATAGTATATGTTTAAGAAGTGTTTGTTGAATTTTTAACAAGTATTTATGCTCTTTTTTTTCCATAAAAGTCTGGACTTCTCTGTTTCAACATCTTTCATTCACTGTTGCCTGATATCCTAATTCCTGGTCTTTAGAGGGTTACCGTACCCTTACTGACTGAAAACCCCAGTTACATGTAGACCCTCCTCTCTTTATGATCATTGGAAGGTCAAGTTCATTGTTTGTTCTCTTGTAGTGTGAGAATGTCCTGACCCCTCTCATCCCTAGAGCCCTCGGATGGAGCTGACGTCTGGACCAGCTTCTCTCCTCAATCTCTGGTCTCTTTACCATCTCCATTCCTTGTCTTACTCAGACAGAATGCACTTGAGCTCCAAAGTGGTACAGAGGGACACCTGCCCACCTTGGCCTGAGATGACCTGGATTACATTCCTAGCTCTGTCCATTACTTATTTTGTGACCTCGAGCAAGTTTATTTCTGTGCCTGAATGTTCCAAGCTCTCAAACAGAGACAGTGATTCATATCCACACCAGTTTAACATGTAGATTAAATTAGTTTACCTCATTTTTTAAAGTCTCAGGTGTATAATAAATACTCAATAGTGATACTTAATATTTAATACTATCTCTATTGCTCTTAGTTCTAAAACCCAATTTTCTCTCCCCAAATACATCAGCTTTTTTCCTATACCATCCTTGCTGCTGTACCTGCCTGGCATATTTTGTTTTGTCTCTTATTGTCCTCATTCTCATCTTACCTATTGAAGACTTGGTCCTTGTATCAGTAAGATTGCATTTGGTTGCAAGTAACAAAAGCTCTAACTACTGTAGACTTTTTTGTAAAATAAGGGTTTAGTTGATTCACTTAAAAAGAAGTTTAGAGGTGGGCAGTCCAGGGCTTATGCAGCCACTCAACAATATCACCGGGGACCTAGGTGTCTCTATCTCTGTGCCCTGCCACCCATAATGTGTAAAGTTTCATCCTCATGCTGGTTGCTTCATGCTCACAACATGGCTGTTGCACCTCCTGGCCTCATGTCCCAAATCCAGGCAGAATAAGGGGCAGAGCAACTCTTTTTATTCAAGAGGACAAGCTCTTCCCAGAGGTTCCCCTACATCTCATTGACCAGAACTGTAATCATAGCCACCACTTGCTACAAGAGAATGAGGGGAAATGGTATTGTTAACTGGACACATTGCTCCTCTGAACCAAAACTGGTGTTCTGTCCATTAAGAAGAAGGAAACAGAAATTAGGTAGGCAATTAGCAGTGTCCACCACAATCCCTTATCCAAATACAATTTTAAAATTACAAAGCAACTCTACTCAGACTCGAACCAGTCATATGATTTAATTAGAAACACATGATTTGGGTGGGGTAATTTTTTTAAAATAAACTCTATATTTTTAGAACAGTTTTAGATTCACAGGAAAATCATGACTGTAGTATGGCATTTCTTGTATACCTAGCACCTGGTTTCCCCTACTGTTAACATTTTACTTTAGTATGGTACATTGTTAAAATTAATGAACCAACATTGACACATGGTTATTAAGTAAGTCCATAGTTTATTCAGGTTTCCTTAGTTTTTACCTAATGTCCTTTTTCTGTTCCAGGATCCCATCCAGGACATCATATGACATTTATTTGTTATGTCACCTTAGACTCCACTTGGCTGTGACAGTTTCTCAGACTTTAGTTATTTCTGATGACCTTGACAGTTTTGAGGAGTACTGGCCAGGTATTTCATAAAATGTCTCTCAAATGTCTCATGTTTTTCTCATGCTTAGACTAGGATTATGAGTTTTTGAAAGGAAGACCACAGAGGTGAAGTGTCATTTTTATAACATCATTATCAAGAGTACACACCATCCACAGGACTTATCTCTGCTGATGTTGACCTTGATCACCTGGCTGGGGTCATGTGTATCAGGGTTCTCCACTCTAAAGTTTCTCTCCCACCCCCCTTTCCAAACTGTAGTCTTTGGAAGGAAGTTATTAAGTGCATCCCACAAATAAAGAGTGGTGAGTTATGTACCACATCTTGAAAGCAGAGGATCTACCTAAATGATTTGTAATTCTCGTGAGAAAGAGATTTGTCTTTTCTCCCTATTTATTTATTTCTTCAATCATTTATTTACATTAGTATAGACTCATGCATATTTATTCTATACCTTGGGTTATGATCCAATGCTCCTTTATTTGTTTTCTTGCTCAAATTCTTCCAGCTTTGGCCATTGGGAGCTCTTTCAGTTGTCTCCTGTGCCCCCTTGACATAACCTCCTCAATGTGTGTGGGGGTGTGTGGGGGTGTGTGTGGGTGTGTGTGTGTGTAGTACTTCCTTACTTTCTGCTCCAGGCTTATCTTGTGTATTTCCTGCCCCAGTCCGAGAACCAACCATTTCTTCAAGGAAGTCAGATCCCTTTTTTTGGAGAATGGTATTAAAAACCAAGATCTGGGGGCTTCCCTGGTGGCGCAGTGGTTGAGAGTCTGCCTGCCAATGCAGGGGACGCAGGTTCGAGCCCTGGTCTGGGAGGATCCCGCATGCCGCGGAGCAACTGGGCCCGTGAGCCACAATTGCTGAGCCTGCGCGTCTGGAGCCTGTGCTCCACAGCAGGAGAGGCCGCGATAGTGAGAGGCCCGCGCACCGCGATGAAGAGTGGCCCCCACTTGCTGCAACTGGAGAGGGCCCTCGCACAGAAGCGAAGACCCAACGCAGCAATAAATAAATAAATAAACCCAAAGGAAAAAAAAAAGAGTGGAATAATAATATTTTTAAAAAAACAAAAAACAAAAACAAAAAAAAAAACAAGATCTGGGCACTGGATGTGCTCATTGTGGGCAGTTGTCTTTAATTACAGACTTAAGACTTCCTTCCCCATCTCTCAAATGAATAATTATTTCGCTCCTCTGCCTACCTCCAGTTTCTTTCTCACTGTCTCTGCCCACACAGAACTGAGATCAACAGGAATGCTAGGCTCTCAAAAGTTAGGGTGGAAAGAATATAAAAAATAAGAGGCATGCCTCCATAAAAATTCCAGAAGTAATTTGGTTGGAAGCATGCTGAATTCACAGAATTCCTGATTGTTAAAGACATTACGTAGTCCAAACTTTCCAGTTTCTGAGGCTCTAAGAAGTAAAGTGATGGATCCAGGGTCATGCAGCCACAGTTAGGCTCTAACTCTCCAGAACTTTCCCTGTTGCCCTCTTCCCCAAAACACTCTGCTGGTGAAGCCCATCCTTCATCCCCCAGGTTAGGGCAGGACTGGCCACTGCCTCAATGTGACTCTGACCTGGCAGAAACCCCAGTTTATGGAGGATGGAGCTGGTTGCTGACATTCTATAATAAATTTTCAGGGTTGTATGATGGGAAAGATAGAGATGTCAGACACCAAGGAGCCGTGTAGAGAGCAGTTCAGGCCTCAGTTGGGCAGGGAGGCAGCATCCTTCCTGCAGATAACGAGGCACTGACACAGGTGCTTTTCCTCAGGGGTCCCCTGGGTCCCAGCTGCCTCTGCCACCCCTATCGGAGGAAGAACACCGATTTGGGATGCGCGGCTGTTTGGATGATGTTGTTTTTCTGATGTAACCCCTGTTGGTTTCCCCACCTCCCTTTTCTCTGCCTCCTTCCCTCCCTCTTGGGAGCAATTGATATGTCTCTGGCTCCTCTTAGATGGGGAGAGAGTGCTAATTAGCTGTCTGATTCATCCCCGGCCACCTGTCCCAGGGCGCTAGGCAGTAATGCCAGACTGGGCGTGGCCCTGAACTCTCCAGGACAGGCGAGTGTCCCAGGGGCTGGAACAATCCCGCATCTTACGTGGAGCCACGGTTCAGGCTGCATGATGGGTGGGAAGGAATATTCTGCTCCAGCAAGTCTGGTCCCTTCCCCCCCCCACTTCCTTTACACCAGCCACTCAGCTGATTGGAGGAAAAGCGATTCCTACAGGCTTTGGGGGCTTTTACTTCATTTCTTCCCTCCAGCTGAAATCTGTTTTCCGTGAAGAGAGCGCATCAGTGATGAGCTTCCCAGAGGACGCCTCAGCAGCCGATGCATCTCAGGAGTGGTTCACTCTCTTCCTTCTCACCCCACATTCACTAGTAGAACTCACACTCATTCCAAGGCTCAGGGAGATCATTGAAGCAAAACATCTCCAAGGAGTTTTCTTTCTGATGATGGCAACTCCCTCACTTCCCTTTCCCCGCTCAAACCACCAAATGAGGCTTCAGCCCGTCTTCCCCATAATGCTACCCCTATCAAGGTACTATGTGCAGTGTCCCTTCCCAGCCTCCACTGCATTCAGCACAGCTGGCCTTTCCTTCCTTGAATCATTTCCTCCTCTTGGCATACAGGACACCGGGCTTTCCTTCTACCTTGATGTTGCCTCCTTCTCAGTCTCCTTTGCGGGCTCCCACTCCTTGCTAGACCCCTTCTCGTCTCCATCCCCACCTTCCCAGGAAATGACTTGTCTGGCCCCATGGCTTAATACCATCTATGTATTTAATGTATGTATGTAATACCATCTACGTGCTGAGGACTCCTGGACCACTCTCTCCTCTGTGCTCTAAATTCAAATGCCCAACAACTCAGGAGCTCTGCTTGAAGAGCAGGGCTCAGGCCCGGGGTCTCCTGATAAAATTCAGGCCATTGTACTGATCACAATTAAACTAATTTAAACATTGTGACCAGGCGCTAAGTAGCTTTCTGCTTTTTATATTGTTTTTACTTCCTTCTCCTTCCTTAGATTTCCTGCCTGATCATATAATGATGAATGATGATAGTAATAAAAGCAACTAAGAGTTACTGATTTCTCACTGGGTGTCAGGCCCTGTGCCCAGCACCTTATATGCATCATTCCATTAAACACACATAGCAACCCGATTGGAAAGATATTTTTATGCCCACTTTGCAGCTCAGAGCATTCAGGCTTAGAGAAATTAAAGTGCTTGCTTAGGTCACAGGACTGGAAACAGCAGAGGCAGAATGAGAAACCTACTTTGCTTAACTCCAGAGCTCAAATCTCACACCAGCTCCTTACTAACTACCTCTTCTTATGAACCCATACTGTGGCCACAACCAGTTTTGCACCAAGCCTCCTTGTTGAGGTCACTGGTTGCCCCCTCCAGGCCTGCCACATACTCTTGCTTTTGCATCTTGATGTGGGAGTTCCTGTCCATGTCTTAAACATCCTAGACACTGGACAGTTTAAAAAAATAATTTTTGCTCCCTGATGAACTGAGCACAATTGGTGCTGAAGAAAAGGGGCAGAGGGCAGTCAGTTTCAAGAAGGATTTAGAGGCAGAAAGCTTAGGTCCCAAGGAGGCTGAACCCTAGCCCACAAGAAGTGAATTGCCTGGGGATCATTATGTCCAGGTGTGTCGAGCAACCAAATGTAATCAGATCTCAAAGAAATCTTTTAAACTGACTCAAATAAGAGGCCAGAGAAGGTGGAGGACTTGGATTGAGATGGAGATCTCATTTACAGATCTCTCTGGGAAAACTCTGTCTATCCCTTCTGTTTCTTGGGTATGGTGAGAGAAAATTTTATTTTGGCCCTATTTGAGAACTCCCAACCCAATTATCTTGACACATCTCTAGGCCTGGTTACCATGGTGTTCAATCTGAGTTCCATGAGGCCTTGGGGTTCCAGTAGAGTCTTGGGGTCTAGAACAGTGCAGCCTTCAACAGAAGCATCTGCAGTTACCTCTTATATTGGAGTTTCACATAAGATTTCATTAATTAAAATTTTTAAATTAAGAAGATTTTTAAAAGAAATTTAAAAGAATTCGAGAAAAAAATGCAAGAATTAAAGAGAAAGAATTCTATGTTTTTTTCAAGAATAAAATGTATTAAAGACAGTAGATTTTAAAGTGAGACAGCCCTGAGTTGGCATCTTGATCTTGCAATTTACTAATTAAAATCTTCCAGCCTTCACTTCCTCCCCAGTAAAACAGGGATGATGGTATCTACAGCTCCAGTGGTGGTGAGAAGTAGGTGAAATAGGATGTGAATAGTCTTAGCAGAGCACTTGTCAGGGAACAAACATTCGCTAAACTCCACTTTTCTTCCTTGTCTTCTCCTTCATGACATCCTGTCACCCAACACAGCCAAAATGATCACTGAGGGTTTTAACGTGTGGTGACTGCCTCTAAATAGACGATGTTTCCATGGTATCTCTATCAGTCATAAGGTGGAAACATCCCATTTAATAAGCCAAAAATCACTTGACTGTCCCAAACGGCCATCACAGAGTCCTGCCTCTGCCGAGCCCAGTACCTGAACAATGTTCTTCGGTACATTGTTGAGCACCTCCCAGACTCTTCTCTGAAATGCAGCTGACTGAGGAAGTGGGCTGATAGCTCCCCAAAGCCAGCAGCAGCAGGCATAGAAACAGCCCAGCAAAAGAAAGGCGGTGAGGCTATTAGAGACGGATACCCTGACAGCAAGAGGAGTGAAAGCTGATCTCCTGACATTGAAGGAGTCAGAGCAACTAAAAAGCAGTGTAGACATAGATAACAGTTCCATGAGATTATGATCAGTAGCTTCTGGTTAAGGAGGAAGGCGAGTGTGTAATGCGTTTTTGAAAAATGTCTACTAAAAATGATTAATTTTTTAAAGAAACGATTCTGGCTCTTGAAAGGATAAGTTTCAGTTATCTGGCTAGTTTGCGTAAATTCCAACAATGCCCAGTCAAACGAAGCATCATTGCACTTGAACTCAGTCCCTAGACTTGTGAGTCTGTTTTAAGTGATGGAGTGAGTAGGGACAAGATTATTGATGGATCTCAGCCCAAGGGGAAGATGCCAGGCTTCTTGGGGAAGTTCCCCAGCAAAGCCCAGGAGCCGGGCCCACCCTCTGGAAGCAAGGAAGGGGAATGAGGGGAGGGAAGACATCCAAGCTTGAAATGGCAGATGGTTAGATCCAGAGCAATGTGCGATTCATTAGGTTTTATATATCTTCGGTGAACAGAGATGGAAGAAAGCAGCAAGTGTCAAATTACGCATTTAATTATTTTTTAAAACACTCGTTTCATAGGTCTTGCATGGCTGTAACATGACGTATCATTTATCCGCAGGTGTGAAATCCCCACCGAGCAAGAACTTCAGGACAATGGTCAATCCGTGAGAAACGCTGAGGGTGTTTGGGTCGAGATGTGTTCTCAGACTTCCCAAGGTGGGGACACACCTGGACACAGCACCGCCAAGGAGCCTCACAACTCAAGGTGGGCAACCCAACGGCTGGACTTGGTTGGGGAGTAGTTCTGGCTTCCAGGGGCCCCAGGAAAGCTGCCAATCACACTCAACAAACATTCGTCCTTTGCTGGAGATAGTTTGGGACAGTGGTTCTTCTTTGTTTAGGGTCTCAACCCAGTGAGGATCTAATCAGGGCTGCTGGGATGGGGGACCCAAATGTGTGAATGTACAAAATTTGCATTCAATTTCAGGGGAGTCCCACTCTTCTTGAAGTCCTTGTTAAAAAAAATAAACAAAACCCCCCAGCATCATAGCCTTTCCAAGTCTTCCTGCTTTCCACTCCTACCAGCTTTCTTATTCCCCGCCTGCCTTTGTTAACATCCCTCCAGCCCCAGCCTCTGGTCTGGGGCCCCTGCTTGCATCCCCTGTTCACAGACTCTGAACTACTCATTAGGGATCTTCCACAGTGACGTCCTAAGGGACCACCATCCTCCTCCCTTCTCCTCACCCTTCTCCTTGACTGGGCTTCTGCAGACACTTGGTTCCCTTCTGAGAAGGGATGTGTCATCCTCAGGCCCTGGCCTGCATCCCACAGGCCTGCAGGGTTCCCAGGCTTCCTGGAGGACCCTTGACTCACAAGGCAGCTCTCACGTTTCCTCCAGCAAACTGGGCTCCTATCTCCAGCCCCAGCTCTCCTCTCTCTCTCAAATAAAGCCAGGCCCCTGAAGCCAGGTAGGACTATCCAGGCCACAGACAGTTACCTGTGCAGGTGAAAGAGTGACTTGCCCAGGGTTACAAGACAGGAGTGAGAGGGAGACTGAGACATGGGCCTCTGGCGTTCAGCACCATTCCCTCCGCCCCTGCCCCCACCCCCACCAGCAGGCCTCAGCCTCGTTTGTGCGGGATGTCACCAGTAATCTGTTACCAAAAGTAAGTATTGACATTTACAAACTACTTACTTTATCATAAATTTAGTTGGGGAAGCTGAATAGCAAAGTTGTTGCAGGCAGGCACTTTGGAGTCCAGCAAAGCCTGAGTTCTGGCTCTACCGCTGATTGGTTTTGTGACCTCGGACAATTTCCATCACCTCTTTAAGCCTCGATCTACTTGTCTGTAAAATGAGATGATAATAGTATCTACTTCCTAAGCGTTGTTGTGAGGAATAAATGAGACAAGGTATGCCAAGTGCTTAGCACAATGTCTGGCCTAGAAGCAGCTAACAGTAAATGTCGGCTATTCGTATGCACATGTGTTTATATATAGAAATCAATTAAAGAAGCTGCCTGTAATAACGGTACCCTTACTCTCTTTTATTCTGACAGGCTTTCCTGCAGCAGGGAGAGAAAAGGGTGGAATTGCAGGCTGTACAGAAGGAATTGTACGTAACAGCAGCTTATTTTTTGTCACATCCACGAGGGAGTTATCATCGTTGATGTGCTAATAGTATCTGTGGTGGTTACAACTGATGCTAACGCCTTGTTTCCCCACAAAATAAATATAAGAGTGTGTGTGTGTGTGTGTGTGTGTGTGTGTGTGTGTGTGTGTGTTTCCTGCCTCGTTTTGGCAGCCCTGGGAGAGTGTGTCTCAGGCAGGAGCCACATCTGCCAAGGATGTCGGGGCAGAGGGACGCCGACAACAGCAGCGCCCACGTGGTCCTGGGGTCCCTCTGTAGGACCTGAGCCATGAGGTAGGTCCTGAAGGCGGGGCAGGGGCCTCGGGTGTGGAGGGGCAGCGCTGCCCTGCAGGCCGGTTCTTCTCACCTCCCCCCGCGCTGAGCCAGGGATGCCTGCATCCTCTCCCCAGTGAATATGGAGGAGGCTTCACTCAGGCTGATTGCACTGGGGCTTTGTATCTCTCCACCTCTCCCCTGCTCTCTGATGGGATGTCACTTTTTTATCATTATTCCCTCTGTGTTGACAAGTGATTTAAACACTTCACAGAAGAAAAGAAAGAAGAGGGTAGAGGTTGCAGGGGGAAATCTTTGCTTTGAATCCAGGGTGTTCGTTTTTTCAGATTAGCAGATAAATGGCTACGAGGGTATAATTGAAACTAATAGGTTAATTAGGGAACATTTAGATCTTTCTGGAAAAAATAATAAAAGCCAACAACTGTCTCCTCCTGAGGCAAACCGGGTGCGTAATAAATAACCCTGCATGGAGGAGCGAGGCACTTACAGTTTATTCTGTCCCCACTTCAAGGCTCCACAATCATTGTGAACAGCCAGGTAACCAGGCAGACTTGTCCCTGCAGACTGGGGGGAGGGCTCTGGAGCCGGGCTCCCTCTCGGGAGGCGGACCAGCTGCTGCCGGTGTCAAGGGAGCCTGGGGCAGTGGCGCCCTGCGTCCATCCTTCTCTGAGTGCAGGCTCTCGCTCTGTTCTTTCTCATGGTCTCTCTCTCTCTGCCCTTTTCTGCTCAGCTGTGACTGTCACTCAGCCTGAGCCAGTCTCTCCGTCCTCCAGACAACGGGATTTCATAGTGTCTAAGCCAGGACAACATTTTCTGGTGGCAGAGTAGTGGGACAGGAGGCAGGGGGCCACAGGAGGAGGGAAAGGCCGGTGGCTAGGTCAAGTCCACTTCAGCAGGCTGCTCCTCTGGGGCAGGAAGGGCTCTGGCTGGCCTGGAGGAGTGGCCGGGTCAAAACTCTCCACCGATCCCTGGGTTCTGCTCACTGAGCCAAGGATGCCTGGGATGCAGTGGGATAGGGATACAGGCACTGTGCTTAATCAACCCTGCCCAGGCGGGGCCCAGAGCTCGGCGAGGGGGAGAGAAACCCAGAGCCACAGTCAAGCCCCTGTTCTTTCTGGTGCAGCATATCTGGAGGCGAAACTTGAGTCGTGTCCCAGAGCCCTGCTGGCATCAAGGCCTGTTGGGATGGACGATGGAAGAGCCCTGATAGGGGTTGAATTATGTCCACCCCCCCACATGTACGTCAGAGCCCTTACTCCCATTATCTCAGAATGTGACCTTATTTGTAAATAAAGTCATTGCAGAGGTGATTAGTTAAAATGAGGTCATACTGGAGTAAGGTGGGCCCCTCATCCAATAGGACTGGTGCCCTTGGAAGAAAAGGAGACACACAGCGAAGATGACCACAGGACGGTGGGGGGCAGAGATTGGGGTGATGCTGCCACAAGCTGAGGAAGGCCTGGGGCTACCAGAAGCTGGAAGGAGCAAGGAAGTACCCTCCCCTGGAGACTTCTGAGGGAATGTGGTCCTTCCAACACCTTAATCTGGACTTCTAGTCTCCAGACTTCGAGAGAGAATACATTTCTGCTGTTTTAAGTCATCTAGTTTGTGGTGCTTTGTTGCAGTAACTCTAGGAACAAATACATACTCTCAGCAGCCATTTGACACAGTGACTAGTAAAATCTCAGATTCAATCTAGCAATGAAGTCTCAGCCCAGACACCTGGAAACAAAAAAGCAGGTCTCAGAGTGATCACGCAAACTGTCGTACCATGGAAGGTTCAGGAGCCAGACCCCTGCCCTGCCCCAACCCCCAAGAGGTCTCACTTTGACAGTCAGTAGAGATGCCTTCTCTCCTGAGATGGACAACATAAACCCTGAATAAAAGAGTCAATTTCAGGGGTTTCGGAGAAAAGGAGACAAATCAAATCTTTTTCTTTCATTGTCTCATTTTTATTAATAGTGATAATACCTCTCATTTCCTGAGCACTTACTAGGTACCAGGCATTGCATCAAGCACTGTATAAGGATGTTCTTACACACAGATGCCCTTAAGTAAGCCCTGCAGCACCTGAGGGTCCACAAAGATGATGCTTTCCTTTTGCATCAACCCAGCACGTCAAACCTGAGGGAAAAGAGGGAGGGGTGGCTACTTTTCAGTTTTCTAGAGTCCCTGAAATGAAAACTTATGCACCACTATTTTCCTTCATATATATCCATTTACTCAACCTAGTTCCCGTTTTCTATAAAGTAATTTTTCGATTTTTTTAAAGTTGGTGCTACTTTCACAAGATTAAAACAAAGAAACAGAAAAGGTACCTTTCATGAGAGAAGGTCCAGAAAGAACTAGAAAACTATCTGGTACCTGAGACACAGTTATGCCAGATCAGCTATTTAAATCCTATTAAAAATAAATGATTTAAGAACTCCTCTCCAGGGACCCCCCCCCCCACTCAAGTAGAGTGGAACAGGGGCAGGGAGCACAGGAAAAGTCTTGTGAAGAAATGGTAAACCAGTGTCGTCACCTTCATCTGCTTCTATGAGATCACTGAGCAGAAGAGAAGCAAAGAGGCAGGCGGGAAGAAGGGAAGACACTTTCCTGCTGACCACTGCCATCACTGACCACAGACAGGTTGTCACCCACCCAAGAACTGTCCAGGGCAGGAACGACTCAAGGACCAGAGACAAGCCCACCTTGGGAGTGAGCGGAGCTAACACTTCTTGGAAACTGGGCCAGAAAAGGAGGCTGGATGTTGAATTTCCAGCCCACGGAATTAAACCTGGTAGAATAACCTCCCTCCTCCCACTAACACATCACTCTCCACAGTGGACACACTTCTTCTTCCCCTAATGGGTCTGTAAATCCTGATGCATCCCAGCTCCGCCCTAGGGCTGTGATCTTGGCCGAGTCACTTAACCTCCCAACCAAGGTTTATCCTTATTTTCAAAAAGTAAAATAAGAATCAAAAAATGTAAATTGCATCAGGGTTTTGAGGACAAATGGCATAATGCCCATTCATGTAAGATAAAAGTTGCATGAGGAATTATTATAATGTGTAAACTGTTAGCAGCTACAATACGCAAATAATAATAATTATTATTATCACTATGGTTTGCCAAATATTACTGGAGCTTCTGGAACAGTAAGGAACATTTCTAGGCTGAGAAGGGTGGGAGATCCACTCATTCTAACTACCAGTTCTTCCTGATTTGGCAGCCAGCCGGTAACCTACATTTTCAACTTGCAGAAAAAAATGGAAAATACAGGTCGAACCCCAGGAGGGAAACCGAAGGAAAAGAAGAACAAGGGAAGTGGCTAGAATCGAATTGCTGCTAGGAGGTTTGATTTTCTGTATTGAGTTAAAGGTGTCAAGTCCAGAGAGCAGGTATATCAATAGTTGTTGTGTTTACCCAACAAAAAGAGGTTGTGTTAGACCCCTACCGACCCTCAGCTAATCCCCTTCTCAGCAGGTCTAGGAAGGGGCTGTTTGCTCCGGCTGTGAGCAGTTTTTGCACCTAGAGGCTGCAGCAAACACTGACTAGAACAGAGCAAGCTCAGAGACAGCAGCCCCTCTCCCAGCCAGAAAGCTAGCAGGAAACACCTAGAGGGAAGGGATTCATGAACCTCGCTTACTCCTTGGGGAGCCAATCACAGGAGCCCGTTCAGACAGACAGCCAATCACAGTGCTCGGAAGGACAGGGACCAATCATCTTGCTCCCCCCATCTAGGCCATTTCATCCCAAAGCTCCTCCGGCTGGAGGCTTGTTTACCAGTGCTGCCAGTGGCCTTCGAAGCTGGAGAGGAGGGGCAGCTGAGAGCCCCAAGCCAGGTCAATTTAAGGAGCAGCCTCAGGTGGAAGGGCTGGAGAGAGAAACTGATGGCAAACACCTAGGCAGAGCCCAGCTCCAATTCATCAATCGCACAAACATTTATTGACAGGGTACTGCCTCTGTGCCAGGCACTGGGAATAAGAGAGACACAGTCCCCTCAAAGAGCTCAGGGTCTCGTTAGGGAGACAGAGAAGTAAAAAATACAGGCCTTGTATTAGAGTGTGATGGGAGCCAAGCCAGAAGCACCAGGTGCTGTGAGAGCAGACAACCTCATGGGGGTAGGGCATCCGGAAACCCTCCAAGAGGATAGTGGCACTCAGGGGGCTGTAGCCCCAGAAGGCTTGAGCCCCCTCATCACATTGTACCCATTGGTTTGCTAGGGTTGCCATAGCAAAGTACCACGGACTGGGGGGCTTAAACCACACTTCTGGAGGCCAGAAGTCTGAGATCAATGTGTCAGCAGGGTTGATTTCTTCTGAGGCCTCTCTCCTTGGCTTGTAGGTGGCTACCTTCTCCCATTGTCTCCACGTGGTCTTCCCTCTTTACCCATAGCCTTGTTCAAATGTCCTCTTCTTAGAAAGACATCAATCATATGGAATGAAGACCCACCCTAATTTTACCTCTTTAAAGGCCCCACCTCCAAATACAGTTGCCTTCTGAGATACTGGGGCTTAGAACTTCCACATATGAATTTGGGGAGGAACAATTCAGCCTATAACATCATCATTTTCCACAACTATTATGAAACCCCTATTTAGCCACTTTCTCCCCCAGAGTACATGGTGACGAGGGGCTTTTTGTCCCCTAAACCTCCTGTATCAAGTGCCTGGTTGACTCACTCCTGTCAGCCAAGCCGGATGGTGAAGCTCTGTATCTGCCTCTTGAAGCAACTGCCTCATCGCTCGTCTTTGTCCTCAGAAAAGCTACATGTTGATGAAAGTCTTGGAACAGTCTCTTTCCACTGCTCGCCAGCCCTGTTCGCTGGCCTCACGCCCAAGGAATTTGATGTGTCACTGTATCTGTGATCAGAACTGGTGTTTCCCTTAGGCCTGGCAGGGAGCAAGCCAGCGGAGCAGCCTTCCGTCCGTCAGGGCCCACGCGGGTCAGGCTGGACACCCTGGAGAGGGTGCCGATGTACCTGAGTCTCCTGCCATGGAACAGAAGGGATATTCTGTGACCACTGAGACCATAGGGCGGCCCAGCAGGGTCTGCACAGTCTACTTGAAGGTAAGGGGGCACTGGTCTTCATTCCACTGCTCAGCATGGCAAAGGTTTACTGAGCATCCACTGAGTGTCAGGCACTGGCACTGTGCTGGGAGCCAAGGAGAGGGATGAATGGGTCACAGTTGCATCCTCATGGAGCTTACCGTCTCCTGGGGAAGACAACACATAATCCAGTATAGGTGTGTGGTTGAGTTACAGCCATGGGACTCAGGGAACAGAGAGTCAGGACAGCTGGTCCTGTTTCAGGGTTCAGAGAAGCTTCTGGTAAGAGCCGAGGCCTGAACAGAGTCTGGAGAGACTGGTGGAATTATGCAGCTGATGGGGCCAGTGGAGAGAGCAAGATGGTCCAAGCAGAGGGTTCCAATAGGCAAGGGCAAGAGGATGGAGAGATGAAGCATCAGATGTCTGGGAAGAATCTCATGCAGTCCAGTGTAACTGGAGCCTAAAATGTGAAGGAGAGAGTGGCAGGAAGTGGGATGGGAGAGATGGCCAAGGGCCAGGTTATAGAACGCTATGTAAGCTATGCTAAGTGGCTTGGACATTTCCTGTGAGCTTTTAAACTGTGTTTATGGGAGCACTTGGCGTCTTTCATGGTGCTTTGGGATAAGAAGCAAGACTGAGCAAGCGAGACACTCATCAGAGCATCTTGGCTCTTACCTCTTTTATATGTTGGGGTTATTTGAAAAAGAAATTTTCTAAAGTTTAAAAAAACCAGCAACTACTATTGTTTTAGCTATTGAAGAATCCTTGTAGAGTTCTAAGCAGGGGGTGGCGTGGTGGTAGTGGGGTGTCTGAAATGGAGGGGTGCAGGCCTGGAGGCAGGGGCACCAAGTAGCAACTTCCAACTGCTTTCCCCCTGCCTTATTTTTAGTCTTCCCTTTCTCCCAGATAGCTTTAAATGCACCAGTTAGGAATGTAACAATTGAAGAAAGAGAAATAGAAAGGAACTGAGAGATTGGAGAAAGGGTTAGGAGGTGAAATTGGTGGGATGTGATACTTGATTTAACATGGAGAGCCAGGGAGAAACGAGTGTCTAGAATAGATACTGGGTTTATGGCTCAGGTGACAGGGTGCACACTGGTGCCTTTAACTGGGAAAAAGGAATAAAGGAAGGCGCTCATCTGAGCAGACACATGAGGAGTAGTGTGCTGGCCATGTGGTGTCTAACGTGCCAGGGGGTCATCCAAATGGAGCTGCCCAAGCAGCAATTTGATTGAGTCAGATACTTCTTGATACAGCCCAGCCCAAATGGAGTGCCTTGCATATTGTAGATAGGTGTAGGTAGTAAATGATTTTTTGTTTTTTTTTTTTAATTTACAGATAAAGCCTCCAAGGTTTTCTACAATCTCTTCTCGATCTACTTTTTGATCTCACCTCCTTGTACTTTTCAAAAGTGCATGAAATCAGAATAGGCTGATCTGCCCTGTCCATAGATGCTCTGCTCAGATAGGTAGGTTTCTTCATTGTCCCCAAACATATGTCTCCTTGCAGCCTCTGGAATAGATAGAGAGATGATGGAGAAATAGAATTGATATCTCCCACATGGGGTCCATATAAAATGTAATAAAAGGTATGCTACGTGGCACACTGTTCCTCTGTTTCTGCTAATGCCTTTCTCCCACTCCTTCCATCTGTCTGATGTGACTCACCCTACCAGACCCTGTTCTCTGTCCACTTTCTCCACGAATCCTTCTCTGAGGAGGGCATGAGGAGGGCAAATAACAGGTCAGTTTGTTTACAGAAAGTGTCCATGAGTTCCGTACGGGAAAATTCATTTTTTAGAGCACCCCTTTCCCCTGGTTTCATTTTCCTGGTGACTCCCCATCTGGGCATCCCAGTCCCATAGCACAGGGATCAGTTGCCCTTGTCTCTAGTGAAGGGGAGCGCTGACCCAGGAAAGGCCCTTATCACAGTGCTGAGTATTCTTGGAGAGCCTGGGCACCTTTTGTTCTGTGTCAGAGGCATCTAGCTCACTGAAAGGTCCTGGACCCAGCCAGCCCATCTGTCTATCTGTATAGCTATGTCAGGGTCTATTTCTAACCTGTTTGGTGTTTCTTTGCCATATCTCACTATTACTGGGTTTCCATTGTGCCACGTGATAAGCTTGCTTTCCCCCGCCATATTTTTAGCCTGCCCCTTCTCCCAGATGGATTCTAATTCCCCAGCCCTGAGCAAATGCTTAGCAACAAAGCCCAGGAGCCCAGGGCCTCTTTCCAACTCTCCAAGCAGCACCTCTTTCAATGGAGAACTACCTCTTCAGTGCTTTGTTCCATGAGGAACAAACAGAGGGTTACTCTTAATTCTACAACACTAGCTGGTGGCTTTTCCCCACTCCCACTCGCCTGTCTTAGTTCCTCTGCTTTTTAGGGTGTCAAGATGACCCCAGCACAGAAAACTGCCTCTTCGGGGGCCAAACAAGATGTTCAGCTCATTTTTTCCATGCACTGTCTTGCATCAGATCAATAGGCATTCTTTCCACCCCTCCCAAATACAGAAAGACTTATATAGCCCACATGGTATACTTCTAAAATACACATGAGACCTGATAAATTATACACTATTTATTATGCTACTAAAATGATACCTTTTGCTTAATTAAAGTAGCCATATGCTGCAGTGCAAATCATTCTCATTCATTAAAATCCCAAAATATGTAAAAAAAAAAAAAAAAGGACAGCCAGCAGCAGTTTGGAAGAATGCAATCAGATCACACAACCTTGAGGACATAATTGCACTAAAAATAGCCTTGATGTCTCACCCAGAAAAACATATCCGTCCATCCCTCCATCCATCCGTCCATCCCTCTGTCCATCCATCCACCCATCCATCTATCCATCCATCCATCCGTTAATTTAACAAATAATAATCAAACACCTTTGCTGTGTCAGACACCTTCCAGGTGCTGGGGACAGTGTCTGGTCCCTGTCCTCAGGAAGCACACAGGCTCGTATGAGAGAAGACAAGTAAACAAACAAATATAAATGCCATGACAGTGGTAAGTCAGATGCCCTGGTAGCACGTTGGAGAATGTCTTACCTAGACTTGTTGGGCCAGAAAGGATTCTCAGAAGAGGTGCTATCTGGGTACACCCTAAAGGATAATTAGGTCTGGGAGGTGTTCCAGACTATTCCCTTTTCCATTACCTTGTTTATTTTCTTCTTAGTGATTAACAGATCCCAAATCTGGGGTTATCTTTTTCACTCTTTTGTTTCCATGAATATCTTCTGTCTCCCTTTTACCTCTGCAATTTGAAAGGGAGCTCCAAGAGGGAACACAACTTGTTCATCCTGTCCAGTGGTCTTACCCCAGCACATATCATTGTGATTAACAAGAGGGGCTCAAAAATGTTTACTGAATGAATAAATGAATAGCATGTGCAAAGGCCCTGAGCTGAGAGAACACAGGGTATATTATGGGAGGGTTAAAGACCACTGTGCCAAAAAGCACATTTGCATCCTGGAACAACAGCAGCTATGTTTCTCCGTGACCTCAAGGTTAATGGCCAATGACTCCCTGGCACCATCTGCAGTGAACTGTGAAAGAGCAAACTCGGCCTTGACCACCTGACAGCCTCACTGTCACTCAGAGCGCCCACGGGGGCCCCAGACACACTCTCGCCGTTAAGAAGCCCTGTCCAAGGTGAGAACCATTCTGAGGCCAGAGTCAGAAAAACCTGGGTTCAAATCCGACCTATCCCTTCTTGGGCAACGTACTGAAACTCTCTGGGCCCTTTCTCCATCTTTAAAATGGAGATTAAAATACCCATTTCATGAAACTTTTAGAGATTAAATTAGTCAATGTACGTGAAGTGCTTGGCATACAGCAAACACTCAATAAGTGTGATTATTATTATTGGATGATACCAAAGATGCTTCCAGTTCTAAGAGTCTCCCTCTCCTTCCCACAAACTCTCACAGATGAGTAGTGTTATCTCCATCAGTTCATCTAGTCCTCACAACTACTCTTGAAGGAAATGCTCTTACCATTACCTGCACTTAACTGATGGTGCACTGGGTCTTAGAGAACTGAGGAATTTTTCCAAAGCCACAGCATTGGCAGAGTTGGAATTCAAACCCAAGTCCATCTGACTCCAGGATCCTCACTCTTAATCACTGTGTTGTACTAACTCCCCAAGGGTCCTGTGGTGGCTGCCCTCTTCCCTTAGCTTTGGCGTGTTCCCCCTAGAGGCATGGGGCCAAAGGAGAGATGTGGAGGACCGGGGGAACTTACTCCAGGAGCCAAAGTGCAATGGCAAGGGGAAGAGGGTTGGAGGACTGGTGTGCAGGGCAGTGTAGGCAAGATCGCTGTGTGTTCCTTCATCTGCTCCTGCTCAGACTGTCTGCGTCCCTAGCATTTTCCACAGGTCTGAAGGAAGAGGTCAAAGCCCTGTCCACATATGGCCCAATTGGCCCCCTGAATTGAGGCCTTTCTGTCAAGCTGGATATGAATAAGGGGAGGGAGAGAAGAGTGCTTCTTGCCTGTTTATCCTAAACCTCACCTACATGTGCATATAAGATCATGAAGTGTGTATGAAATCCGTGAAATGGATTGTGGCAGATTACATTTCCCAAAAATGGCCATGACAATCTTATCCATCTTGTATGTTCTTTCAGAACCTTGCCACATACATCCCCTGTCAAGAAGTGGAGTCTGGGGCTTCCCTGGTGGTGCAGTGGTTAAGAATCCGCCTGCCAATGTAGGGAACACGGGTTCTAGCCCTGGTTTGGGAAGATCCCACATGCTGCAGAGCAACTGAGCCCATGCGCCACAACTACTGAGCCTGCGAGCCACAACTACTGAGCCCGTGTGCCACAACTACTGAAACCCACATACCTAGAGCTTCAAGAGAAGCCACCGCAATGAGAAGCCAACGCACCACAATGAAGAGTAGCCCCCGCTCGCCGCAACTAAAGAAAGCCCACGCACAGCAACGAAGACCCAATGCAGCCATAAATAAATAAATAGATAAATAAATTTATTAAAAAAAAAAAAGAAGTGGAGTATGTGCCTCTTCCTCTTGGACTTGGATGAACCATTGGTTTAACCAGGTAGAATAGTTCCAGAGTTTATGTTTTTGTTTTGGGGTTTTTTTGCATTTTATTATTATTTTTTATTGAAGGATAGTTGATTTCCAACATTATATTAGTTTCAGGTGTACAACATAGTGATTCAGTATTTTTGCAGATTGTACTCCATTATGAATTATTACAAGCTAATGGATACAATTCCTTTTGCTCTACAACATATCCTTGTTGCTTATCTATTTTATACATAGTAGTTTGTATCTGTTAATCCCATACCCCCTCACCCTTCCCTCTCCCCTTTGGTAACCACAAGTTTGTAATTCTATACCAGAGTTCATGTTTTTATGGGACCTCTATATATGAGACTATTTGTAAGCCTTTTTGACAAAGCAGAGAGCCCTTTTGGGTAAGGAAGAAAAAATAAGGCTGGAAGCACTGGTCAGGGTCAGACTAGATGGGCCGTGAATGCCATCGTTTAGTCATTTACTTCTCACTTGGACACATACATCCAAGCACTACTATTGACATAGTGGGTTATTTAAAATCAAATTTACAACTACGCCCCACCCCCTTTTTTAAAACTTAGCCTTGTTCTAAGAAATAATAATATAATAATCACAGTTTTATGTCCTATTTGTATTTATCCAATATGCATAAAATATATACATAGCTACTTTTTAAAAAAATTTGTTAATGAACCCCCAATGTAATTTCCTGTACCACCTGGGCATCTTTACTCTATTTCAGAATCAGTGTCCCAGGCAATGGAGAGCCATCATACATTTTGAACAAACACAAGATCAAAGGGAACTTTTAGGAAAACTGACCTCTTACCTTGGTAAATATTGGCAAACACATCCCAAAGATTTGTAGGTGAAAGGCTTTGTGGGAGGTGCAGGTAAGTCAGCCCTGGTTTGCATTCCTGGGGTACATGTAGACCCGGGAGCATGGGGTTGTGAGCTGGCATGAGAGGCACGGCAAAAACGTGGTGCTCCATTTTGGAGTGGAAATTTAACTCATTGGTAAGTAATTTAAAATAGTGTGGTTATAGTGTGAACGTGTTACATTTATTTAGCAAAAATCACAGGAATGTTTGATAAAAAACAAGCAAAGTCCAAGAAATCTCACCCTGGCTGTGAGCAGCTATAGGCCAGGCCCAGAGCAGAGGGGTTCGTGGTCCCCTTCCTTTAACCTGTGGTTCTCAACCTTGGCTGTACATCAGGGTCATCTGAGGAATTTTCAAGAGTCGCCAAGTCTCAGGTGCTACCTTTGGCTGTTTAAATTCAAACTTCTGAGGATGGGGCCCGGGAAGCAGTGTCTAATGGGCTGTCAGGATTGAGAACCACCATACGTGGGGTATTTTGGTGGAAAAGTGCAGGGAGCCCTGAAAGAAAGCATGAAAGGATTGAAGATAGGAGGCCTAGTTAGGAGGCTAGTCCATCATCTAAGGAAGAGTCCACACATTTCATTATATTAATATGTGACCAGGTCTCTGCTAAGCTCTGCCCAGCATGCCTACAGCAGATCATGCACAAACCATGGCTAGTGCACATGGACTGTTAAGTGCATACACACAAGCAACACAAACAACACACATACACCAGGCCTTATCCATCAAGCCCGAGGAGCCTGCGTACAACACTGAGTCGGTTCATGATAATGCCACTGTAGGACAAAGTCCTAAGGCCGAAGACGGGTAGTCTAATTCCATTTGGGCTTGGATAAGCTTAGGTCTATTTCTGACAAACAAGACCTACCAAATTTGGGGTTCTAATTCTATTCACCCATAATCAAGGAGTCACAGAGAGAGCAAATACATACTTCCATAGAGTCATCCACATTCACACCCACGGACACATACTCACGCCGACACATGCACCAGTCAGGTCAGACTGAACAATCCTCACACTCAGACACCCTCAGCTGCCCTGAAGGACCCGTGAGGTTCCTGCTCTTCCTTACTCTGGTCCTATTTCCCAGGAGCCCAAAGGCCAGGGCCCCTTCCAATGCCCAGCTGGGAGCAGGCCCTCTGTCCTAGATTAGAGGGGCACATGGCAGGGAACACAAAGAAACTGCAGCCCAGCTCCCAGAGCAGTTCTTTCCTTGCTTCCCAGCCTGTTATTCTTGCTCCCTGGGCCCCCAAACAAGAGGCCACTCAGAAATCACAGCTTGGGAACAAGACAGCATTGTCCCCTGGGCCTGGGATTTCCTGAGGCTTGGGTGAGAGAGAGAGAGGTGAGACGGCTCTCTAGGCCACAAGGTCTTGAGAGAAGCTGGCACCTGGGGAAGAAGAATCTCCCAAGCAACTGGCCAAGCTAGAGTCTTCCAACTGATGTGAGACTCGCCCTGCTGCCCTCCATCCCCAGAGAGCGCCTTTTCTGGTGCCCTCACTTCACAAAACCCTCTTTCCATGTGACACTAACCCTAACGTATCCTACAGCAAGCAGGACGCTAACCTACAGAAGCAGAGAAAGGGCGTTGGGATAGAAGGCATGGGGCCCCCAACCTGAGGTACCAGCTTCACCTCCCCAAAGGTCACTGTCCAGAAGGAAGACCCTGGCCTGCCTGGCCCCAAGGACCAACAGTTAGCATGAAATGCAGCCAGTACTCCTCACCCTCAGGTCCAGGGTCCCGGTCTTAGAGTTGACAATGGATGGTAGTCAGGAGTTGCCGTGAGGGTCAGTAACTATGAGGAGGCCTCGCCTGGCTCCCCTGCCCACATCTTCCACTGAACATCAACGAAAATCCAAGGCTTTTCCTTCAGACTTAAGCATGGCCGTAGATGTCCTCCGGGCAGCGTTCTCCTCATCCTCACTTTAGCGGACCTCTTTTGGCTGCTCAGCAGCTCTTAGTTTTTTTCTAGAACCACTCTTCAATCACCCCCATACAGTTAGGGAATTTTTGGCTGCAAGTTACCAAAAACAAGAGACAAAAAACCAACTTTGAACTGGTCTAAAGAATAAGGAATGCTATGGACTCAAAGTGCCAAGGAAGGGCAAGTGTCTGGGTTGGATCCGTCCAGAGACTCTAGCTCCCTGTCTCTGCCATGTCCTCAGATGTGCCCCCTTCTATGATTGGCTGCCTCCCCTCATGGTTGCAGAATGGCGTTGATAGCCTCATCCCTCATAAACATATAACCAATACCTAGAAGAGAAAGAGTTTCTTCAGGTGGCACTTTGTTAAGAACAAGGATACTTCTCTTCCTGTGAACAGCCTTTGGGAACGGCTGGCGGCTGACATCTTCTTATGAGATTGAACCTCTTTGGCTAATGATGGATTAAGATGTGGATACCTGGCCCAACATGGGATAATCACAGAACTTCACCTCCCTGGCCAAAGTGATTGGTCTGTGGACGGGCATATAATCCAAGCTAGGCTGGTCATGATCCTTCCTGAGGGATTGTCTAACTGAAGGTTAGGTGAAGAGCTGTCTCCCTGTCTGGTTATGATACTGGATGGATCTTAACTGGGGTCTGTCAGCCACTGGCCACCTCCTCATGGAGATGTCATTTCAGAGAAAGTGCCAATAATTAAGGAAACTAGTCAAGAGGTAGTGATGGAATGTGAGTTCCTGGGTCCAGCGGTGCCTTGGACCAGTTTCCCCTCTCCTCTCCCAGTATTTTTTTGTGTGTCAGACAGTAACCCTTGCTGAACACTTTTCCTCACATGCCCACTGGATGTGGGGTGAGCTATGCAGTGTCCATTCTAGCAACTGGATGAACCCAGGATCAGCACATTATCTGCGTGCAGATATTTTTCTCTGAACAACGAAAAGAAGGTTTCTGAGTCGACAGCTCTACTGTACTCCTGGGGCATCTCATTCACTGGCCTCCAAAGATAGCCAACCTGGTCATGTCTTTGCCAAGTACAAACTCAGAGGGGTCATTTATTTACTACCTAGAAACCCTCTGGGGTCCAGCACATCTGAATCGGTGATACGCCAATAAGCATGAAAAGGAGAACATCACTGCAATACAGGAGGCTTGGGCGGCAGCCACACTGCTCAGGACACACGTCATCCCACCTTCTGGGATGAGCAGGGTTTACCCCACAGCTTGGGGCCTCCTCTGGATTGCAAACAGGAGAGGGCATAGGGTCCCCATCAGCAGAGGACAACAAAGTGTAAACACAGCAGAAGCAAGGTTTACAACAGCCCCATGTTTCCCCCTGCGTTGTTTTTATTCATTTAGTCAACAAATACTTTAGAAGCACCTACTATGTGTCCCTAATAATATTTTACCTTCACTTTCATATTTCTCTGTGCCATCCTTTCCCCCTCCTTCTTATTTATTTTCCACTTTCTCCATAGCTCCACGTAATCTGTGGCTCTTTATTTGCAGTGTCTTTGCCTCTCTATTCCTTCCTTTCTTGTTGACAGATTTCCCCATGTACTCTATGTTGTGCCTTCCCAATTTACTTTATAAAATACCTCTGACCAAGAGCCCTAAAACTTACTCCTACACATGGAGAAAACAAACAAAACAGAAAGATGAAGAAACATGGTATTATTCTTGGAAGTGGGCTTCCTGTGAGCTGGAAAATTCTGTAAGGAGAACTGTGGATAGAAGGTTGCCTTTAAAGTGATAAGATCAGCTGCTGAAGTACCAAGTTCAACCAGCTAGGAGAAGAGGAGGGTCTTGCAGAGAAGGTCTGTTACCAGGACCAGCCACCACCACATGAGGATGTAGAAGACGGCAAGGCAGGAGGTCACAGATGAATTGCACTGAATCATGAACCAATGGCAGATTGAGCCACACTAATTTGCTAAAGCTTGAACGAAACTGGACCGGTGCAGGTATGTCTTTTTGTTTGTTTGTTTTTAAGAACTAAATCAAAGAGGTTTTTCATTCATTTGGTTTTTGCCTCTTGCAAGGAAAATCTTCATGAACCACTTTGAACTAGGAAGGAATCTCTGTATCTTCTGAAACTCTACTGAACCGCTTCCAAGTTCAACAGTGATGTCCTAATTGCCAAGTCCAAGAGCTTCTTTCTATTCTTCTTCCTGCTTAGCCCCTTCCTCCCACCCTTCCTCCCTTCCTTTCTTCCTCTCTACCTCCTTTAAAAAAAATTTTAAACCTTTCTTTCTGCATTCCCATCTCCTTGAAATGTTCTTTCCCCTTGGCTTCTGAAAGAATGATCTCTTCTCTCTCTCCAGGTTCTCTCATTTCTGTTTCATCTTGATCTCCTTGCTGGCTTCTTTTCAACTGCCTTTGTCCCTTAAATATTTCTGCCCTATGCTTCTTCCTTTCCTGCATTTTCTTCCCACACAGGCTCTCCCATGTGTTCTCATCCACGCCCTTGGTTTTGATCACCACCTAAGGAGGTGACTCCTCAAACGATACCTCCAGCCCAGCCTTTCTCCCAAATTAAAGACCAACATTTCTGACTGCCTAAAAGACATCCTCAAAGGTGTTTTATGCTTAAGTTGTTCAAAACACAACTCACTGTCTTTCTTCCCTAAATCCTCTTCTCCTCCAGGCTTCTCCAACACAGTGCAAGTCTTCTCTTTTAGCTGGTCATGCAGGTCTGAAAACTGGAACTCATCCTGAAGCCGTCCCATTCACCTCCTCCCCCACCCGCTATGCCTATCATTTCTAAACCCTAAATGTGTCTCACATGTATGCCCTTTTGTCCAACCCAATATCACTGCCTTTATTCAGACCCAAGCCATTGCTCTACTCCATTAATTACAACAATAGTCTCCTAATTTTCCTTCTTTGAGTCTTGTCTCCACTCTGTTCTTTGAACAGGACAGGGTTGTCTTGCTAAAACGTAGCTCTGATTATGTCACTATTAAGATCCTTTAATAGTTCCCCTCCTCCTCAGAATAAGGTTCAGTCTAAAGACTCTTTAGAACTGAGTCCTCCCCCCTTATGTTCTATCCCCTGCCTCATCACTCTCCTCTACACTCCTGGACTTTAGCAATTCCTTGGATGCCCCTCCTCTCAGCTCTCCATGCCTCTCTCCATGGTCTTTCCTCTTCCTGACATTTCTCCATCCACCAACAATTGCTCTCAGGTCCTATCCACCTACTCACTGGAGTACTTATGTGCCTCGCCCTTCGGAAATGTAATATTTGTTGAGTGAATGAATAAATGTTTCAAGAATCTTACCTCTTTAAAATTTGGTTCTATCATCGCTGTCCCTAGAAAGATCTCCCATCTTACCCTGGTAGACTTAGTGCTCCCACCTTTTGCTTCCATAGTAACCTCTGTGTTCCTTGTGGTAGGTTGTTTCAAACTCACTTTAACTTACTTTATTTATCTCTCTTTCTCTACCACGGACTGTGAGTTCCTTGAGGACAGGGATGGTGACTTGGTTTTCTGTGCAACCCCAAAGTCAGGCATAGGATAAGTCTTAAACAAACGTTTGTTGAAATAAAATGGGATGAACCAAATCAGTGCATCAAAACACTCTACAATGGAACTTTCCCCAGACTATTTCATTCAGGTCAAATGCATGGTTTTGGAGTCAAAGTATGTGTAAATGACAGACCAAGAGCATCTGACTTCCACGGGGGAGGGCTGAGTTGGCTGTTCCCTCAGAGAGAGCAAAGAACAAAAGGGCTTTGTTGTTCTTAATAATGTGTCACAGCAATCAGGGCTTAACAGCAGTAGTTAGAATGGGTCTTATGTTCTGGGCGCAAACCTGGGAAAATAAGGAAACACAACAGCAGAAAACCAATGCAGTTCCTCTGCTTCCCATTTAACAATGACAGCAAGCAGCCCATTGATGCTAATTGCATTGGGAGTAGGGGGCCTTCCTAGTACCAGGGAAAGGTGAAATAGTGCCATAAAAAAAGGCTGAACTACAAGCTTACGTGTCAGTATTTATACCCTTTCCACGACAGGTAACAGGCACATGAAGAGACAGCAGAAACAGTTCTGTGCCAATCAAGAAAGATCTTAACCCAGGGTAAGCCAAGAACAGCCTTTTATCAGGAAAATCCTGTGCTTTGCTTATGCTAAAAAATATCTGACTTGCAAATGCTTATTCTATTAATATTAAGGGGCGTGAATTCTCACTGGATGATCTGGCAATGGGAGACCCAACTCTTACTCAGGAAAGCTATGTACCGAAGAAGAAGCAGGAGAAAAGAGCAAGTGCTGGCTGTCTTGCTTGTTTGCTTTTTAACCTCCCTGGGTTGAAGTTACCAAGAAGGCATATACCAGCTCTGCTCAGAACAATTCTGCTGCTGCCAAACCCATCAACCTATACTTGCCATCTCTCAGCAAGAAATACCAATGTCAAATACATGAGCTGGGTCCTGGAACTAGCAACATCTGGGAGGGAGTGGTGACAACAGGGAGATGGGAGGAAAAGATTGCAGTGAGACCTTCAGAGAACCTGCTGGCCTTAAGAAAATGGCAGCTGGGAAGGGGTTAAATTCCGAATGTGATGCATGAGACTTGTACTTTCTAGAATTCTTTCGGAGTCAAGCACTGGAGATATTTTCATCGAGCAGTGAGAGTCTTTAGAAGTTGGAGCATTTAAGTCCCTAAGCAGCAGTTCTTTGCTCCTCTCATTTATTACGTACACTGTCTTTGGACCACTATCCACAGAATGGGTAATATAGTATTTATCCACTGGGACAATAATTAGCTTGTTTTCCTCTATAAAGCTTGGCCATAATGTTCTTACTCTTTTCCTTAGAGTCCACCCATACAACAGACAGATGGGCCGTGTGAGGACTGAGAGCTCATGGGATGGTTTGAGCTGAGTGAGTGGGGAATCAAAGTAGGGAGGGCCAGAGGAGAGTTACATGGCCCTTGGCAAAGGCCTCTGTTGCAATGTGGCATGTCAAGATTCCTGCCAATAGGTCAACTCTGCTCATAAGATAAACCGTCATCGATCCACAACTCAACAAATCAGAAATCTCAAATAACCATTTTAACATAGAATTCATTGAAAAGATATAAAGCAACAAATTAGAAAGCTGTTAGCGGGGAACATTCAGGAAAGCACATTTCAGGATGTAATCAGTGATTCATCTTTGCCTCCTTGTAGAATCTGAGGGTATTTAAATATTTATGATCAAAGATATAGTAAATACCATAGATAGTTTTTGTTTTAGTATTTTATTATAATTTAATTGTTCATAAACTTGTCTGTGTGGTCTAATGGCACTTGCAAGCTAGTCTGAATAAATTGGACTATCTCAACTAGAAAAATACTATTTGATCCTACTCCCTGCCCCATTGTTACCCTCACTCCCAACCAGCCACCTTCTATCCCCACCCCCACCCACACTCATCCCCGTGCATCTTGCCAGGAACTGATCCTTCCTCCACACACAGGTTGCCATAGGTAATGCCCAGTTAGTGCAATAGTACCACCCCCTGGAGGCAGTTGATTGGACCATGGCAGGCACCCAGGGCCAGTGTCCCATCAGAGCCCTTTCTCAGGTTTCCTTTTTAAAAAACAGCTTTACTGAGGTATGATTGATAAATAAAAAACTGTGCATATTTAATACATACAATTTGTTGAGTTTGGACATATGCATCAACCTGGGAAACCATCACCACAGTCGAGGTAATAAATATATCCATCACCTTCAACAGTTACCTCATGTCCCTTAAGGGTTCTGTTTTGGTTTGGTTTTGGTTTGGTTTTGTGGTAGGAGCCCTTAACATGAGATCTACCCTCTGAACAATTTTTTTTTAAGTGCACAATATAGTATTAACTAAAGGCACTATTTTATAAAGCAGATCTCTAGAACTCACTTGTCTTCCATAACTGAACCTGTATACCCATGAACAACTTCCTATTTCCCCAGACCCTTGCCCCTGGCAACAAACATTCTAATCTCTGCTTCTATGAGTTTGTTTTAGATGCCTCATAGAAATGGAATCATGCCATATTTGTCCTTACAAATGTGACTGGCTTATTTCACTTAGCATAATGTGCCCCAGGTCCATCCACGTTGCTGCATATGACAGGATTTCCTTCTTTTTAAGATTGAATAATAGTCCAGGTATGTATATACCACATTTTTTCTCCATTCATTCATCAATGGACGTTTTGGTTGTTTCTTGCCTTGGCTATTGTGAATAATCTGATAAGGGATTAATATTCAAAGAACTCCTACAACTCAATAACAAAACACCTATTAAGGTGGGAGGGAGATGCAAGACGGAGGAGATATGGAGATATATGTATATGTATAGCTGATTCACTTTGTTATAAAGCAGAAGCTAACACACCATTGTAAAGCAATTATACTCCAACAAAGATGTTAAAAAAAAAAAAAGACAAACGAACCCAAAGCACAAATACAAAAAAAAAAAAAAAAAAATGGATCTTGAATAGACATTTCTCCAAAGAAGACATACAGATAGCCAACAGGTACATTAAAAGATGTTCAGCATCACTAAGCAACAGGGAGATGCAAATCAAAACTATAATGAGATATCACTTCACACCCATTAGGATGGCTATTATTTTTTTAAAATGTTGGCAAGAATGTGGAGAAATTGGAACCCTTGTGCACTGTTGGTAGGAATGTAAAATGTATGGTGGTTCCTCAAAAATTTAAAAACAGAACTACCATATAATACAGTAATCCCACTTCTGGGTTTATATCCAACAGAACTGAAATCAGTATCTCAAAAGATATCTACACTCCCTTGTTCATTGCAACTTTATTCACAATAGCCTTCCTCCGATTTCTATAACAGAAACTGAGGAAGAAAAGGAAATCTTTCTCCCAATGCAAAGTCAAGAAAACATGAACCCTGAAAGGTGCAGAGTTTGAAAATACAAAAGATTGTATCAGAAGATACAAAGAAGAAAGATTCTTATTTTCACCTAAGAAAAACTGGTTCTCATTTCTTGAAGTGAGAATGGGACTCATGGTATTTCAATGCCTGGTGGCACATTTATGCCAAATATATGAGATTTTTGAGCCCAGATTTTTGTTAGCAGTGACCCCAAACTCATTCAAGCAGGCAGCACTGTATTAAATGTTCATTAAAGGTATATCAGCACACACGGCACTCTCCCTGGACGTGGTGACCTGCCAACCATTCTGTCCCAGTGGATCTGTCTCTTGACCAGGGCAGATCTATCAATATCAGTGATCAATATGATGACTATGGTCAGTAGAGCTGACCAGCGTTGTTTAATGGGCATTTGCCCTTATGACTCTTGGTTTGGCTGACTTCCACTGCACGCAAGTGGGAAGACAGAACTCCCTACAAAGGAGGCTGAGGAAAGTTGTAGGGGCCTGATGTCTGTTCCTTTTCACAGAAGCAGGTGTGCACAATCATGACAAGGCCCAGAGGACACCAGAGACATGAGCTGTGACAAAGATACCAGGGAAACACTGGATTTTCCAGCACTTTCAAAGTTGCTGCTTGTTGTAGATTGACTGCAAAAGTGGCTTCCTAGTTTATGCCTTTGCTACATGACTATGTAGCTCCTCCCGTGAAAAATTGAAGGGTGTTTCGCCACCCTTGAGTCTGCACGACCTGACTTGTTTTGGCCCACAGAATATGGCAGAAGTGATAGTATGTCAGTTCTGAGCCTAGGCATCAAAAGGCCTTCATGCTTCCACTTGCTTTCTTGGAACTTTGCCACCACATATGAATATAACTAGGCTGGCTTCTGGAAGATGAGAGAACATGTGAACCAACCACTTGCCCCAACCAAGGCCATCCCAGATCAACCAATAACCAGCAAACCCCCAAACGTGCCAGAGACCAGTCAAGATCACCAGAGCTGGTGAATTGATCCACAGATGACACCCAGCACATTAATAAGCCCAGCCAAGACCAGAAGAACCACTCAGCTGGAGCTCAGGAGCCAGAATAAATACTACTGGTTTAAGCAACTGAGCTTTGGGGTGGTTTGTAATGCAGAAATAGTTAGCTGAGACACTGCTTTTAAAAATGTTGAAGTCACAACATCACTAATTGTTAGAGAAATGCAGATCAAAACTACAATGTGCTATCACCTCACACCGGTCAGAATGGCCATCGTTAAAAAGTCTACAAATTACAAATGCTGGAGAGGGTGTGGAGAAAAGGAACTCTCTTATACTGTTGGTGGGAATGTAAATTGGTGCAGCCACTATGGAGGACAGTATGGAGATTCCTTTAAAAACTAAAAACAGAGTTGCCATATGATCCAGCAATCCCAGTCCTGCGCATATATCCGTAGAAAACTCTAATGAAATGATGCCACTTGCGGCAACATGGATGGACCTAGAGACTATCATAGTAAGTGAAGTAAGTCAGACAGAGAAAGACAAATAGCATATCATATCATTTATATGTGGAATCTAAAATATGATACAAAGAAACTTATTTACAAACAGAAACAGACTCACAGACATGGAAAACAAACTTATGATTACCAAAGGGGAAAGGTGGTGGAGGAGGGGTAAATTAGGAGTTTGGGATTAGCAGATACAAAATACTATATATAAAATAGATAAATGACAAGGTCCTACTTTATATATGTATATATATAGATAGATATATATATAGAGATACATATATATTCAATATCCTGTAATAAACCATAATGGAAAAGAATATGAAAAGAATATATATCTGAATCACTTTGCTATATACCAGAAACTTAACGCAATTGTAAATCAACTATACGGCAATTAAAAAAATGTCAGCGTCAGATAAAGGGCTCTATGAAGACACCTGCCGCACCTTCCTTAAATCACAGCATAGCACACCTTAAAGGGGAAGCACTTCCACTCTGCACCACATTGATCCAGTTAGAAGCGTCAACTGCTCTCACAGGAAAAGTAAAGCTGCATCTCCATTGCCCTGTGATCTTCATGTTTGCCTATCTCTTGTCCTACACATTTCTTTGGGGAACAGGAGATGGCAGTTCTGCAGTGTCCCTCACATCTGTTCACCCCAGGAACCTAGTCGGTTCTCACTAACATACTGAGGAGTGGAATGGGCAACCATGCTCGTTCCTTCCTCAGGATGCTCCTCTGAGCTGCCTCATTTTATACGTCCTCAGTCTTTTTCTCCATCACAGTATGTATCCCACCACATTAGAATGGTGTTTTCACTTCTCAGATTTTCTCACTAGCCTGGAGGCTTCGGGAGGACAGAGACCATGTCTGCTTGGCCTATCACTGAATCCTCAGTCTGTAGCACAGTGGTAGCACATAGTAGGTGCTCAGCAAATATCTGCTGAGTGAAGGAATGAACACATGGCTGCAGGCCACTTCTCCTTTCGCCTCCATTGTGCCTCTCGTCCTGCTCTCCCTTTAATTTTTGCTATCACTTCATACCTTGAGTCCTGCTTTCCCTCTAGACCCTTAAATGTAGGGGTCATATTCTGTCTTCTCTCTGGAGGCAGACAAAGAAATATGCATTATATTAGAGAATAATTTCTGTCAAAATTGGCTAACGCAAAATAGCAAAATGTTGCTATTTAAAAGAGTAAGCTCCAATCACTGGATAAATAAGGTGACATTGAACATTTCTGTACAGCAACTGACACATGGTGTGTTCTCAATGCATACTAGGTAGCAGCAATCTGGAGTCAAACAAATGAGCATAACCTACCTACTATGTGCTCAGTGCTGTAGTGGGTACTGTGGAGCAGATACAAAAAGAAAGGCAAACAGGCAAAGTCAATGTCAAGCCACAAACCACGGGTGAGATCTCCACCTTATTCACTATTTTTTTAAACTAGAGTATAGTTGCTTTACAATGTTGTTAGTTTCTACTGTACAGCAAAGTGAATCAGCTATACGTATACATACATCCCCTCCTTTTTGGATTTCCTTCCCATTTAGGTCACTGCAGAGCACTGAGTAGGGTTCCCTGTACTATATAGTAAGTTCTCACTAGTTATCTATTTTATACATAGTAGTGTATATATGTCAATCCTCATCTCCCAATTCATCCCACCCCCACTCCCCCCTTGGTATCCATATGTTTGTTCTCTATGTCTGTGTCTCTATTTCTGCTTTGCAAATAAGATCATCTATACCATTTTTTTAGATTCCTCATATATGCGTTAGTGTATGATATTTGTTTTTCTCTTTCTGACTTACTTCACTCTGTATGACAGTCTCTAGGTCATTTGTAGAGATGTGGATGCACCATATTCACCACTCATTAACAGTGATCGGACAGGCTATCATGTGAACCATTCTGTCCCAAACACAGTCTGTTGACTTCAAAATTCCTCTCATCTGCATTATGAAATACTTCGACGCCTTCTCACAACAGTCTCTGATTTTATAAGCCTTCATCTCTGTGAAATAGGGATGAAGTTTCCAGCTGCCTTAGGTATCTGAAAAGGCAAAATTCAAATTCCCTGACTTAACAAGAAGTGGACTTTGTTTTATGCAAAAACACAAAGGCTGTTCCTGCACAGTCATAATGTAGTATCCCTAAGGGGGTTTCTAAGTGTGTTTATTCACTTTTACTTGCTTATCTCTGGTTCAATTTTCATGGGCTTTATTTACTTTTTTGCAAGGTCCAAAATCTGTCTGTGATACACCTTAATGAAAAATAGTAAACCACTTAGAAGGTTTATAAGCTGTTCAGGTAATGGGAATTAGAAGTCATTATCTTTTGTGAAGGCAGCAAAACGTTGTCTGAATGAAGTTGATTTGGGTGATACATATTTTAATAGAACAAATTACTAATGAAGTGCTAAATTACTGGAAACATCCCTGTTACTTATTAAACATTTTGGTTAATCAGGATGGGAAAGATAAAGAGTTGGAGTACATTTTAATACCTCTTTTGAGGCAGGTCAGAAGCAAACAGATGTGTGGATCTGAAGCCCAGCCCAAGGTCATCTTCTCAGACACAGGCTACCAACGACCGTTGAGAAGCCCTCCAGGCAGAGCTGCCCTCTTTCCAAGCTCTAAATACACCTTGACTGCATGAGCAGATACCTTCTTCTGTGCAAAATGAGGGACACCGGCCAATCATCCCAAGTCAGTACCAGCTTGTTTTTAGTAAACAGAAATGCAACTGGAAATAAAGGAAAATGGACCCAGGGAAAAATAGAGAGAAAATCCTCGGGAGATGTTTACTATTGTCTATTTTGAAAACACCTGCTTTTTAGAGTGTAACATAGCTGAGAGGCAAGGGTGTGATAGCCTCCCCTATTCTCAGCCTCCCTCCCTGTCTTCTCTACTTTGTAACCTGATTCTGGTAACTGGCTTCCTGTCCTGTTACTTGTGCCCAAGTCCTCTTGGTGATCAGTCTAAGCTTCTCGTTTTTAAGACCAGGACTCTGACTTTATCTGGCAGCTAAAATAGGAACTTGTGATGGATAATCTTAATGGGCCATGGGATGCCCAGATATCTGGGTGTGTCTCTGCGGGTGTTTCTGGAAGAGATTAGCATTTGAATTGGGGAACTGAGTGGAACATATGGTCCTCCCCAATGTGGGTGGGCACCATTCAATCCACTGAGGGCCTGAAAAGAACAAAAAGGTAGAGGAAGGTTGAATTCACTCTCTGCCTGACAACTTGATCTGGACAGCAATCTTCTGCCTTTGGTGATCTGGTTCTCAGGCCTTCAGACTCGGACTGAAATCTGTACCATTCAGCTCTCTGGTTCTCAGGCCTTTGAACTATACCTCCTGCTTTCCTGGAACTCCAGCTTACAGATGGCACATAGTGGGACTTGTCAGCTTCCATAATTGAGAGAGGCAACATTTTATAATAAATCTCTTTCTAGACAGAGATAGAGATACAGATAGACAGACAGACAGATAGATAGATAGATAGAGCTAAACCTAGGTATCAATCATCATATAGGTTCAGTTTCTCTGGAAAGCCCTAACACAGAGTCCTTCTGATAAGTTTATCTGATGCCACTTCACTGAGTCCCTGTCCTCCTGGATTTCTGAATGTTGTCTGCTCCTGGCTTCTCTGCAGTGGTTCTATGCTTCCTGGTTAAGGCTCACCTATCTCTTCCTGTGCCTTCCCCCAACTTTGACAACCCAGAGCACTGGTCACTCTTGTCTCTGCAGATCCCCTCCAGATGCCAGTTCTGCCTGCTGAATTATATCCCCTTTGATATCAGTGGATGGGTCTGTCCAGTGCCCTATACCCACCCACGCTCACCCCACCCCAGTAGGGAGCTGAATTTCAGTCAGTCATTTTGTGGTAAATGGGACACAAGTCCAGAGTCAGAGGATCACAGTTCCAGCCCAGAAATCGCCATTGACTGGCTGTGTGATTGGGAAAATCCGAAATCTACTTCACCTCTCTGAACCTCACTTTTCTCATTCATTTTCTAATTGTATTTATAGAGGATCTACCAGGTATCAGAGATACAAAAGATAGAAAAGGCAAGGTCCTCACCCTCAAGGAGCTCATTCTAGCTGGGGAAACAGTCTTGTAAATAAACAATTACAAAATTGCTGGGTAAATGCTAAGAAAGACATAGTCAATATGTTATAAAAATATGGAGAACAAAGAAATTAACTGTGCCTGAGGGAGATCAAGGCAGAGTGTACAGAGGAAGAGATGTCTGAGCAATCTTCAAGGATGAGCTGGTACTTACCAAGGAGTCAATAGCCTCCAGGGCAGAAAAAAGAACATATGCAAAGGTGCAGGGGTGAGAATTGCATGAAAGATGCCAGAAACTGATCATGACTTGGAATGACTGTAAGAGGGTACAAGTGGCCAGCAATGAGGTTAGAAAGTACAGAGGAGCTAAATAATGATGGGCCTTTTATGTCTGGCTAAGGAGGTTGCATTTTATCCTACAGGCAATGAAGAACCATCAAGGACTTTTAAACAGGAGAGTTGCCAGATCAGATCAGTGTATGTAAGACAACTCTGACCTGCATATGGAGGATGGGTTGGAGAGGCAGGAAGTGGAACCAGGGAGATCAATGGGAAGGTGTTGCAATAGGACAGGGAAGATATAGAAAGCGTGGCAAGGCAGGAGCCAAAAGATTCATAGAATGAAGAACTGGAAGAACTTGGTGATTAATTAGGTGTGGGATGATATAATATCACTTCTATGTGAGATCTAAAGTATGACACAAATGAAATTATCTACGAAACAGAAACAGACTCAGACATAGAGAACAGACTTGTGGTTGCCAAGGGGGAGGGGCGTGAGGGAGGATGGAGTGGGCACGGGGATTAGCAGATGCAAACTATTACATATAGAATGGATAAACAACAAGGTCCTACTGTATAGAACAGGGAACTATATTCAACATACTGTGATAGAGCATAATGGAAAAGAATATGAAAAAGAATGTATATATACATATAACTGAATCACTTTTGCTGTACAGCAGAAATTACCATAACATTGTAAATCAACTATACTTCAATAAAATAAATTTAAAAGAAAATGGAATAGCTAATGAATGTGCTTTCATTAAAGTCTAAGAAAAAATTAGGTGTGGGATGCATAGGAGAAGCAGATGTTAGGTCACCCCACAGATTCTGGCTTGAATACACTGATAGAGATACAAGGACTCTGAAGGGAAGACTGGATGGGGAAAGAGGACAACTGATTTCTATCCTTGACAAGTCATGTACGAGGTGCCTACGAGGCAGCCAGGTGAAGATGCCATGGCAGTAAGACACACTGCTTGGAGCTGAAAAATCTGAGTTAGTGACATACCTATGGGAGCCAGCCATAGAGGAGATGGTTGATGTCATAAGACCTGGTGGGATCAGCCAAATAGAATGCACAGAGGAAAAGAGAAGAAGGCCAAGGACAGAGCCATGGGGGTAAGCTGTGTTTCCAGACCTGGTGAAAGAACCAGCAAGAGATTGAGCAGGAGTTGTCAGGGAAGCGAGAGAACCAGAAGGGGGTCACTGGAGCTGGCGGGGAAGAGTTTCCCAAAGAAGCTGTGAGCAGCATCCAAGGGGCACAGTGCAAGATTGAACTGGCAAGCGTTCATTGGTTTTGGCAACTGGAGGGTTATTGATGACTTTGCAACAAGCAGTTTCCAGGAATAATATGTAAAAGATGGATTGCGGAAAGATGAAGGAGGAGGAGAGGGAATCTAGGCTACTTTTCAATATGTTTGGCAATGAAGGGAAATTGAAAGCTACGGAGGTGACTGGAGAACAACACACAGTAATGGGAGAGCTTTAATTTAAAGTGGAAGAGATTTTAAGCATGTGTAAAATGAAGGGATTGGACAAGAAGATCTCCAAGATTCCCTCCAACTCTCTTGTCCTTTGATCTAAGGACTATGTTTAAGAACAGGGGGAAGCAGTCTCCTGTTGCTGACGGATTTCCAGTACAACAAGAAATATGAACTGGAAACATTACTTGTGGTGGTTTCCCCGTGGCTGCTTCTCTCTTCCTTCCCCAAACCAGGACATTCTGAAGAGCTCTGAGCACGAGTGGCACTTTGGAGAGCTCACTAGGCTGGGAAAGCATCTAGACCACCCAGAATTTGCAATTTACACATTTCTATCCCATCAGCCTCCCTTCCAGCATTTACAAACTGAGCCTTCCCTGATCTTCAAGAGTCACTTAGAAAATGGCTTGGAATTCATTCCAAGATCCTGAAGGCAAGAGAAACCAGATAAGAACCAGATGCAAAGCAAGATGGCAAAGAGTGTGGATGAGAGAGGGGAAGAGTTCTGAAATAATTTCTAGAAGGCGTTTAGACTTGCAGGAGGAAGAATCTTATCTTCAGTGAATTACTATTTATTGAGGCTTTAATAAATGTTTAGTTATTTATTTTTTGCTGGCAGGCTGCTTTTTGCAGTCCGTTAACGTGAAGATTATCTTTGGAAGAGGAAAAGCACAAAGTCTGGTTTTCAGCCTGGGTAGAAACACAAGTAAAAACTTCCACATGATCAGTTTTAATCTCACCTGCTGAGGTGGATTTTGCTACTTAATGATATATTTTGGTAATGGATGTGACACCAAAGTTCAGCCATAAATAGAGCTCGGAGCCAAGGGAATGAAAATCACCAATTAGATTCCCTTGCTGCACTAAGTAGCAGGAAATTTCCAATCATCATCGGATTTGTGACATAGAGAATCAAGCAGTGGTTCTAGAACCTGCCTTCTGGGGAGGAAAGTGGGGGGAGGCTCGGTCCGTGTTGTGTTTGCTTGTTTTCTCTCTCCAGTCATGTGAAAAAAGTTGGCTGGGAGTTTTTTTCTTTATTTTTGTTGTCCATGACACAATCGCCACATTATACTTTTGAAAAGCCGGTGTACAGCTCAATTGCCTGATTCTCATTGTGCTTGAATGGAACACGGGGTAGCCTTTGTGAGCACAGGATTCTCTCCAGTGGCATGGGAGAGGGGTTGTGGCTCAGAAATTTCAGAGAATATGCCAAAATCTGCACAGGCAACAGAGAAATCCCCGGGGCCATAGTACCGATTTTAGGCAAAGAATTCACTTTGGCTCTTGAAGACCCAGCTTCTGAAATCACATAATGGTGACTAGAACCTGGGAAATAGTGGCCTGGGAATTTCCTATACATTTCTGATCCTGTAAAAAGGAAAATGAGGCTGTTCGGTCCAAAATGGAGCTCCTGTCAGTCTGAATTTTGATGTTACAGACAGAATACAGGCTTCCAAGACAAAAAGATCTGGATTTACATCGTGCCTGTGACATTGACCAGCCGTGTTACAGAATCTCCCCAGCCCAGCTTAATCATCCGTAAAATGGGGCATAGTGAGGCATAGCTCACAGGGAGGCAAAAAAGAGGATATAAAACAATTCAAATGAACTTTCATTAACAAATAATTGTTGAGCATCTATCATGCATCAGGCAGAGTTCTAGAGAGATAGGATACAGCAGTGAGCAAAACTGGTGAGCAGAGACAACGCAGGAAAAGAACCCAGCATGGTGCCCGGTCACCAGCAGACAGGCCTGGGGCCCCCGTGTTAGATTAATGCTTTGCTTCTAGAAAGTAACAACTAAATCCATTATCTATCTCCCCAAATTACACTCAACCGTCAAAACCTACTGAAAGCAGTACAACTATAAAAAAATGTACGAAGCCCCTTATAGGCGTCTCCAAACTTTTGTCCTCATTTGGGACTAACAGTAGCCAGGATCTGTAGCCACTGGCTGAAGGATGGGTGGCGTTGCTTAGGGTCTAAGGGTTGCAGGCAGTGCCACCCAGAGGGCATGATGAGTCAAGGTGTTTGGGGCTTTACTATTAAATGGAGCTTTGCACTGTTAAGAATAACAGTGGAGTAACTTACATTGGAGGCCTCCATCTGAGAAGGAAAGAGGCAGCCTCAACATCTGCTCCTGTGCATATGGAAATCAGGCTGCAACATGTCCTCCTCAACACCATCGAGTTGCACGTGGTATTGTCCCCCTCATGTAACACACATACAAGTCACATATTTATGTTCTAAGCAAAGGGCTAGATCCCAGGGATACAACAATTACAGAAACACAGCTTCTCACCCTTGACAAGTTTCTAGGCTTGAGTAGGGGTTGGCAAACTTTTTCTGTAGAGGGCGAGGTGGCAAATAGTTTAGTCTTTGTGGATCGCATAATCTTTGTTGCAACGACTCAACTAAAACACAGCCATAGATAATATGCAAATAATCGCACATGGTTTCTTCCAATAAAACATTCTTTACAAAGAGAGGTGGCAGGCCAGATCTGGTCTTTTGCTGATGTCTGATCTCAAGGGAATGACTGATATGTAACCAGATAACATCAACAAAATGTGAAAAATGCTATTATAGCAGGGGATGGGCACCTACCCTAGCCTGTTGGTTTCATATTAGACTTCCTCTTCAGGAGCTTGTATCTGCAACCCAGGGTGGACACTTCTTATTCCTTTGCCCTTCTTGAAAGAGCAGACCCTCTAAGGACCACTACTTCCACATTCTGGAGGCTATTGAAAAAGTCCAGGGAGGAGATGGCAAAGACCTGAACCACAGTGCTGATTTTAAGAATGGAGTGGAGGGAAATATTGGAGTTAGAAGACCATGGTGATAGAATATGGGGAAAGAGGGAAATGAAGGGTATCAAGGATGATTACCATGTTTCTAACTAGGGTGGTTGGGCAATTATTCACCAAGATAGGGAATTTAGGAGAAGCAGGATAAGGTTTTCTTTGCTTGTGGGAAACGGAAGTGGAAGTGTCCAATGGGTGGTTGGATATATGCGAGTCCTGAGGCTCTTCCCTGAATTATTATTATTATTATTTTAATCTTTCTGTTAATTAATTTATTTATTTATTTATTTTTGGCTGTGTTGGGTCTTCGTTTCTGTGCGAGGGCTTTCTCTAGTTGCGGCAAGTGGGGGCCACTCTTCATCGCGGTGCGCAGGCCTCTCACTATCGCGGCCTCTCTTGTTGCAGAGCACAGGTTCCAGACACGCAGGCTCAGTAGTTGTGGCTCACAGGCAGTTGCTCTGTGGCATGTGGGATCCTCCCAGACCAGGGCTCGAACCCGTGTCCCCTGCATTGGCAGGCAGATTCTCAACCACTGCGCCACCAGGGAAGCCCCTGAATTATCAATAGAGATCCCTAACTGACCTGTCCTGTTCCCCTCAAATTCATCCTCACTCAGCTGCCACAGTTGTCCTACCTAAAACACCGATCTGACTGCAATTCTCCTCAGCTAAATACTCTTCAATGGTCTTCCATCTTCTAGAGGATAAAGTTGAATTCCTTAGCTTGGCATGAGACGGTCTCCAAACCTGTCCCCTGCCAACCTCCCTGGCCTTATCTGTGACAGTCCCTGCCTCCCATGAGATCCTCCATGAGAAGTCCAGGATTTGATGACCCGGCACTAAGTCAGCATCCCTGGGGGACTGGGACCGTCGACATGGGCAGAAGAATTATTTTAAAAAGAGTGGATTTATGTGTATGTATCACTGATTCACTTTGCTGTACAGCAGACACTAACACAACATTTTAAATCAACTACACTCCAGTAAAAATTTTAAAAAATAAAAAATTTTTAAAAATAATTTTAAAAATTAAACAAAATAGATCAACAACAAGGACCTACTGTATAGCACAAGGAACTATATCCAGTATCTTGTAATAACCTATAATGGAAAAGAATCTGAAAATGAATATATAACTGAATCACTTTGTTGCACACCTGAAACTAACACAATATAAATCAAAAAAAAAAAAAAAAAAAACAGGAAAAAGAAAAAAAAAAAAGAGAGAGAAAAGAAATGCTTATCCTCCACCTCCGTGGTGGCAGGAACAGGACCTCAATTTCAGCCCGGGAGTTGCCAGCAAGATGGCAAACCTCAGCCTGGCAGTTCTTCAAACTGTTTTTCACAGTTGGGGCTCCTCCCCCACATGCCCTGAATCCTCAACTTTTCCAGAAGTTGCAGCAGAAAGGAGAGTGCTGTCCCCTCCTTTCCTTTTCTGTTCTCCCCTGTTGGCCTTTCCTGGTGAACTCTGGGCACCAGAGAGATGAAAGCTAGCCCCTCCTCCCACAAACTCTAGGGACCCCATTAAACAGAAACTGCCTAATATTCACACCACTGCTCCTCAAAGAGGAATGGGATCGATTTTCCTCGGCTGGGGACCAGAAGCTGGCGGTTTACATGCTGAGGTTTAGACCCATCAGACATCTCTTCAGAAGAGGATTCACTCTCTGAGAGGCTCCGGGCATTCACAGCAGATGTTTAGGTTGTCAAAGCAGTGGTGAGGGGAGAAGCATCTCCTTAAAGATTATAGGTGAAAGAAACAAAAAGAAAAGTTCTAGGAGAAGGTTTTACAGAAAGGAGGATCACTGACAACAGGCTTGTTTCTAGTTGAGCAGACACAGCTGGAAAAAAAAAAGCTTCCGGCTGCCTGTGGAATATTTTGCATTCAGAGAAGGTTTGCCTCCTTACCTGGTGGGTTGAGTGACCAGCAGTAGGTGAGCAAAGGTAATTTCAGGTCATCTCTCGTGGTTCAGTAAACTGCAAATCTTTCCCTTCTGGTGGAATGACTCCAAAAAACCTTCGCCTTTCCCATTTGTTCAACATTAAATGACTTCTAGTAATGAGAGCGGTGCCCTCCCCACCAGCGAAAGACCCACCCATGCTGGGTCTTCCTCTAAGGTGTACCTTTCCAAAGTGTCTGATCCAGTCTTGAAAGGTACAACTGGCCCAGAGTTCAGTCCCAGGAGAAATCCAACTGAATCAAACTATCCGCCTCACCTTCACGCCTAAGTCTGGTTTTGTCCCTCTGACCCACTGTCCCCAGACACTGCTGTCCCAAGCACGATGTGACATTGGATGAGCCTAATTTCTCTGCATGCATAAGCAAAGATTTTAGAGTTTATGGCCCAGGAATTATTTTCTTAAGGGGGCTCGTAAACGTTTTTAAATGTCCCAAATTCCTAGAACAAATACATTTCAAGGAGTTTGCTTAGAGTCTTGAACGCACTGTGAGTGGCTAACAATCTTAAAGCGAGCAAGAGGAAACAGTGCAACTGGACACTGGGCCATTGGCCTTCACACCTAGTCCAAATCCTGTTCTGCTCCCTGACAATAGCCCTTCTTTGTTATTTCTTCAGCTGCCTTTTCCTGGGCTCTTGTCAATGTGCAGGAGATTCCAGGCAGGAGGAGGACTTTTGCTGCAGTGTATTGCTAATGTCATTGCCTGGATCATTAATTATCACTGAGAGTGAAAACATGGTAAAAAGTAATTATTTACAAACTGTTGTAGGCTCTCACGTGTAATTACTTAACAGTGGACGTAATTGTAAAGTAAAGGTAATGAGAGCAGACAAGTGAATGGCGGACATTACCAGCGATTTCATCCTTAGAACAGTTAACTCTCTCTCTCCGTCTCTCTCTCTTTATCTTCCTTCTTCAGTCCTTCCTTCCTTCCTTTCTTTCTTTCTTTCCTTTTTCCCTCCTTTCTCTCTCTCTCTTCCTCCCTCCCTTCCTCCCTTCCCGCTTTTTATTTAATATAGCTGAAGTGCATTAACCTTGGATTTGTTTGCTCAAGCCCCCTCTTGGTGCACCTTTCTACGATCCCGTGGACTCCCTCTTCTAGGCTGCCTTAGCAACGCATCAGGTTCATTCTCTATTCGGGTATGTATTGTATTATATCATAACAATTTCTTTACATGTCACAACCAGGTCTCCTGCCCATCCCATTTACAGTTCTGCTTCCCAATTGGGTCATGAGTTCCTCTCCTGAAAGAAAGGGATTTTGTCTTTCCAGTGCCCACCGTATAATACAATATTTTTTTAAATGAATCATGCACAAATTTTCTTCTCCTATTTAAAATCAAACGATTTAAAACTCAAACTATTCACCAAAATGCAGTATTTGTTTTTTAAGATTATCATCAGTTTTGATGGGAAATTTTATAAGTGTTTCCAGAGAGAAAGACCCTTGACTTTGGCTCCTCATGAGCCAGAGTGCCTGAGTGTGATTCCTATCTGTATTTAGGCCCCTTCACTGTAAACAGAAGGCCAAGATTTAAGGCTCTGGGCAATAGACCAGTTTTGAGGTTCCTGTAAGTAGGTTTCCTGGCAAACCTCGTTTTCCCCTCATTTGTGTTATGAGGGGATGGCTATGTAGGGAAAAAGCCCCCCTCCAAAATATAATCATTCACTCAAACATTCACTCAGCGCTTCTTCGTTGAGCATCTATTATGTGGCAGGTGCTGTGAGAGGTGCTGATAAGCACACACTTGGAAGTCCCCACTTTCAATGACTCTGTCCACCAAAGGCAATATCTTGTCTAAATATATGTAAATTATGATATAATAGCTTAAATCCTACACGTCATGCATGTAAAAGGTATTAGGATTGCACAGAGGAGAGTAGTCCTGGCTCACTGGGCAGGGAGCAAGCAGAGCTGTAAACTGGACAGTGGGGTGGTCAGAGCTGGACGCGGAGGCTGAGGCCGGAACCCACAGACTCCCTGTTTGTAAGATGAACAGGTCGAGGTTGTTAGGTACCATGCCTGAGACCAGACTGTAGAGAGATACAGTGTCAGGGCAAGTTCTAGGAATAGGAGTCCAGGGAAAGAAAGCACAGCTGACTTGGGAGTGCTGCCTGGGAAATGTCCCTGCACCCCTTTTGTCCAGAATATCCAAGAACACTTTGAGTGACCACTTAGGACAACTGAGGGAAGGTACCAGAAGGTATGCTCTGCAGTACACACTTGAGCCACATCAGCCCTCCCTCTCTTTTCCCCTTCCCCCCCCCCCCACCACCTTATGAAGGCACTGGTGCTGAGTGTTGGCGTCCAAGAACATAACGTAACCTGAGTACCCTATCTCTCCAGCTTTCCTAACCATCCAAGTCAAGAAAAGCATTGCACTTTACAATCCCTCCCTCGTGGTCCTGCCAAGGCTTCCTAGAAGGCGGTTTTATATTCCTTCTTGAGTTTAGCATGCCATGTTTTCCTTTGCATATTAAAGGATGAAGATGAAGGTGATGGACTCGTTCCCTCAGTACCAGAGTCAGCTGCCAAGTTTCTCTGGCTGACTTGACCTCCTCCTCCAACACTTCATTGCTGGTCTGGTCTTTACAGGGAGGACAAAAGCGAATACATATGTTTCTCTCATTTCCTCGTCTTCTAGTGAATTACCTGGGAAGTGACCAGGAAAAAAGAAAGTGAAAGTCACACAAAAGTGGGTCCGATGTACTGTTGATTTTACAAGATTTTAATGCTATGTGGAACTAAGAGAACAAATTGTGTTTCATATTTAATGGCAGCAGGAGACTTTATGCTTAATGGTTTTTTTTTTTAATATAGTTTGACCTAGTACTGTCAAGAGAAAAACTACATTTTGTTCCTGCCTTACATTCAGGACATGATTTCTGCAGATAAATAATTTGTAATGCAGTTTCTATTACTAAGACAGTGTTTCACGCATCTGTTTTATGTTTCATTAATGGGACGACAAATGAAACCATCAACCATCCTGCTTCTCTATTTTAATTCAACGTATAAGAAAAATGTGTGGTGACTCTAGACAGTAAAGCCGATTACTGTGTCAGGGAAATCTACTAGTTTACTTATGGATCTGAAAAGGCTGCCAAAGCACAAATCACCATGCTGGCAAATGGTGATCAAATTTACTGTTTAAATCAAGAATGAGCACCGTAGTCTAATCCGCAGTAGAGCAGTTCAGAACCCATTAAGTACTGATTTAACTTAATCTCCAGTACCCAACTGATGGTGAATAAGTCAATTAGAATGAGAAGCACCAGAAGGAGAAAGGCATCGTAAAGGAGGCGCTTGATGGGACTTCCCAACCTTCCTAAAAGGAGGCAATCTTAAACTTTTTTTTTGTGTGGGGGGGGGGTTATTTATTTATTTATTTATTTTTGTCTGTGTTGGGTCTTCGTTTCTGTTGAGGGCTTTCTCTAGTTGCGGCAAGTGGGGGCCACTCTTCATCGCGGTGCGTGGGCCTCTCACTATCGTGGCCTCTCTTGTTGCGGAGCACAGGCTCCAGACGCGCAGGCTCAGTAATTGTGGCTCACGGGCCTAGTTGCTCTGCGGCATGTGGGATCTTCCCAGACCAGGGCTCGAACCCGTGTCCCCTGCATTGGCAGGCCGATTCTCAACCGCTGCGCCACCAGGGAAGCCCAAGGAGGCAATCTTGAGTTGGGCCAAATAGACTGTCATTTTCTGTAGTGATGAATATGGGGGGGGGGCACTTTATTTAATTTCTCATATAAGACCAGTATTACAAAATACCTAGATGGATAGGGCTTCAGTTGGCTTGGGTCATAAAGGAAGTCAAGGGTTGAGCAAACCTTAAATTCTGTAATTGGTACAGGCTGACCCACTATCCTTCATGACCCTCAGAGCAACAATGCCTCTGAGGTGTTCTGCAGATCCTTTCCTTGGCATCCAGGTTCCAATGACAATAATATGTTTGTATTAGGAAGGTGCCATCCCTTCATTTGGTTTCCCTTCTAATCAAAGCATGTATATACCTGTGGAGGAGTTGGCTAAAGTTATGGAGTCATCTGGTTTGGAGTTAAGGGACATAGTTCTGCAGAAGAATATCTCAATCCCACCCACTTCACTGGTTCCTTTTCCTTCAGTCCCCTCGAATGGTGTCTTTCATGACTCTGACCGCTGATCTCTTAACATCCTGAATGTCTTTATCTGTGGTATTTGCCACCCACTGACATCCTGCGTACTCTTTCATCTTAGAACATTTTATAAGGTCATTTTGTGATTGGGATATGGAGAAAAGTCCCAGTTGGAATTTTTGCCTACGTTACATTGGCGACGCAAGAACTGTATGACTGCGACGCCAGACACATTAACGTGCAATGTTGAATAGGACATGTGGATTTGAGCAGTAATGTTGGCATCAAGATATAAAGAGTACGTGCTCTAGATGGGGTTGTAAGTGTTGGCCTGCCAGAGGCAGGTACCGTGATACACTAAGGAGCACGAAAGAGGGGTATCTAAGCTGGCCTGGGGGATTGTGAAGAGGAAATCAGTGGAATCAAAGAAAAAAATAGATAGTTGGCCAAATAAGAAGTATAAAGGATGGGAGGGTATCCAGAGACAAAGATGATGGCATCAGAGAAGCAGGGAAACAGCATGGTGGGGGCAGGGTGTTCTGGATTCAAAGTTCAGACAAGAAATTGAGAGCAGTGAGCCTGGAGGAGTGGAAAGGTGGGCTCATGCTGGGCCTCGTGTGCCATGGTAAGGAGGCTGTACCTTCGATCAGTGATGGGGAGTACCAAATGGCCTATGCAGGGGAGTGAGAGTGGAGAGTCTGGGTTCACTATGTGGAGGGTGGATCCAGAGGAAAAAGTCTGGAGAAACAACAATTGGGAAGGCATATTCTAGATAAGGGAAAAATGAGGGCCCAGCCTAGGGCTGTGGGATGGGATAGAAAGAGGGAAGAGACTCATGAGTCATTTAGGAGGCTTGGGATCCCCAAGAGGACAGGAGGACAGGGACTTGGGACAGGCAGGGGACCTGGACACCCTCTTATGTAACGGATTACTGAGAGGTCACAGCTGAGATTCCAGGAACTACATTAGCCAGGGCCCAGGTCAATCCAGAGCAGAGGACCTGGAACCCATGCAGAAGGTCCTCCCAACCCCAGCCAGCTCTCTCTTTGCCCGCTGCTGCCCTGAGCTGGACTGGGTCTGGGACTGAGGGCAGCTGGTGGGCTGGTGGTGGTGAGGTCGGCAGGTCAGGCAGTGGAAAGTGAGGGAAGCCAGAGGTGGGAGAATCAGGCTGAAGCCACAAATCCAGGAATGCGGCTGCAAATGTTCTGTCACCTCTACCCCCGCTCTGCTCTGGGAGAGCAGCCTGCAAAATAGCCCCTGTGCACTGCACCTCCTCGGGTTCCTCCTCTAACCAAAGGAAGCAAGTCAGGGCTCATACACCCTAACATCCCACCAAGGATCTTCTGTGCAACAGGGGAGGGAGCGTTCACATTGCAGCACCAGCAGGTTGCCCAGTCCTGATTTTCCAGAGACCAAAGGGACTTGAACTCTGCTATCCCCAAATTTATGGGGACTGTTCTCTAGTACTTTCATTCACAAACAGTAACTATAGCCTATGATGTGTCCAGCCCTCTGCCATCTGTATTGTGGAGGGAGGAGCAGGTGACCCACAAAGAAAACTTGGAGGTGGGTCTTAGATTTATGGAAATTACACCTAGTGGGGGAGATAAAGTAGTCATGGATAGAAGCATAAAACAAGTGTTCAGGCCCACCTGAGAGGCTGTGTTCTAGAAATTCCGAGGAAAAAGCAGTGAATTTCCTTCTGTGCACATCGCAAAGGTCCAGTGGAGAAAGTGATATGAACTGGGCAGGGAGAACTGGTCATCCAGGTGGAAGGAAAGGTCTAGAAAAGTCTCAGAAACAAGAAGGTTCAGGGAACATTGAACAGATTGGCTTATTTACTGTGAAGGGCATGAAAGGAAGTTGAGGGGAATTGCATGAACGGTGGCCCAGAGGACCTCAAATGTCAGGCGGAGAGTTTGCAAATATTCTGTCAGCTGCAGAAAGCTGGTGGGGAATTTTGCAAAAGGTAATATGTTTCCAGAAGGCATCCTGAGGAAACTGGTTTTTTTTGCTCATGAAGTAGCTCTAAATCATAAGAAATGTCCCACTTAATTTGTCCCTGCTGTTGTAAATGCCAATACTCCTTTTAAGCTTGCAAAAAACCAAAGCTGCTCTGAATGTAGTGAGCTCTTGGCTGATTTAACTTTCTCCTTTCTTCTTCCACAGAAATGTCTATTGTGCCTAGCTCACAGGTCTAAAAGGACACAGGCCCAGCATGTGCCAAGGTGAAGCCATATCTGGGGATGTAGAGCCCTTGTGGAAATTAGAGCTTAACAATATATTAAGGATGGTTGTGTAACAAGCACCGTGAAATATTCATCCCATTCATAAGATTCAGAGAAATAAAATAAAAATCCCAGGGACAAGCTGAAATGGTGGAGAAATGTTAATGGCATCTTCTGATCTCAGAACACACTCTGCAGTCTTGAAACAGAACATACTAAAGGTGACAATGATCTCATAAAAAGAAGCAAAAGGAAAGGGACCCAGGGTAGGGATTCCTAATACCTGATAACAGAGCCCCACTGCGAGAAGAGCCCATCACCAGGGTCAGGCCATGGATTTTGAAACACATGTGAGGAAGAGGAGGACAGCTATTCCTCCCTAGATAAGGTAAGAGAAAAGAAAATTATATTTTCCTTCTTAGATTTCCCTTTTTCTTTATTGGTTGGGAATTGCCTTCATCCAACATTTAGATTCCCTTGCCTCTTTGAGGTTATTTAAGCCTCTATTTTTGCCAAAATTTCCTTTTATTTATCTTATCCATTTTCTCTACATAGTCTTCATGATTGTCAACTGGGTAACCCAGGCCTTAGTTGTCTGTAGGTACAAAAGATATCCCATTAACCCTAATAGTTTAAGACTATCTGTTCACTTGGGCCTCCAGCCCTCCTGAGAAGGCCTCCAGGTACGTCGAAGCATTGTCACGGGCATGTGCTTATGAACCTGTCTGTCGCCCTCATCACCCATCACTGGATGCCCAGCCTCATTGTCAGTGTTCCCTGCACAGGCAATAGCTCCAGGAAGTCATGCCATTGCAAGGGTTAATTGAACTCTTCCTAAGAATGAAAATGCTCAGGCCAAAAGTGCCGCCTTTAAATGATGCCCAAGCCTCTGTTCCTTAAGGTCCCAGAGAGGTGCAGGGTAGCACGCCAACGTGGAAACCATGGCTCCATGCCTCCTTTTTCCACTGGACCTGAAATAGCATTGTTTGTGCCCAAATCACACAATTTTCCTTCAGCTTCTGTCTCTCATGCCCTGTTCCCAAGAAATAGAATAGGGGATGGATGCCATCCTATCCCATCACCCATGTTGTTGCCTGTCTACCATCTCCCTGTCTTATAGCTTAAAAAATATTGAACATCAAATACATGAAAAGTAAAAAAAAAAAAAAAAAAAAAAAACTACACACACTGTCTTCTTCCTTCATCTACCAAATCACAAATGCTCTTGTACAGATCAGCTCACGCAGGTAACTGAGAAGCATAAGCCTTCTAGCCCCACAAATGGCCAACTCTAAATTTTGGGCGGGGCTCCTCCAGCTCCCCCTGCTCCACATTAAACAGCTCCCCTCCCACCTTGTCATAACACTGGTTTTACATAGTCATTTATAGCCTGAAATCAGTTTTCACAATTGGCAGTCCTCTGGTGTCAACTGTTGAAATCTGTTTGCCAAAACACTGTCTCATACAAGGCTCCAATTTGTTGTTGAATTGCTGCTCTTTGTCGTGAAAGGACAGTTTACCATTTTGGGCCAAGAACTGGATTTATAAGTGTTTATGTAGCAATTTGCAGAATAGCATTTTAAGATGACTTCCTCATATATGCTGTTAGGACAATATTTGCCTCCTGCAGAATGATGAATTGGAAAAAGCATGAACTTCAGTGTCATATAGACATGGGTTTGAATACCAGCTCTGACATTTATGCTGTCTGTGAAAATTTTAACTTCTCTGAGTCTCAGTTGTGAAATACAGCCGATAAAATATTGTCATGAGGATTCAATTATATAGATAAGACATAGTTAAAGGGACTTAGTTAAAGGGACTCAATAAATGGCAGCTACCATTATTCACACTATTTTTTAAATACATTGCATTACCTATGGCTGCAGAAGAAAAACATTTCTCAACACTTGGGAACACTTTTCTTCTTCTGCAGAAGAAAAACATTTCTAAACATTTCTAAACCAGGGATGGTATATACATAGCATTCATGCTTCCTCTCTCTACTTCCACATACATAGCAGACATCATTCATCAATAACCATACTCTTTTCCAATGAGACTAAACTTGGCCTCAGAATCCTCAACACAGTGTTACAAGCAACCACTACTGCTATTTATTTAACAAATAAAAATATAGAATACATGGTTACATTTGAATTTCAAATAAAGAATGAGTAATGTTTTAGTATATGTGTATCCCATGTAATATTTGGGATATATATATATATATATATAATATATAATTATTATACTAAAAATATTCATTATTTATCTGAAATTCAAATGTAGTTGGGAATCCTGTATTTTATCTGGCAACTCTTGTGGTTTGCATGTGAGTTTGAAATTGACTTGCCATCCCTGACCTCTGATTAATCATGACTTTGGGCTATCAAATGATTAAAACTCAATTCAAACTAGTTTTAGGGATAAAAGGTAGTTAATTATCGGACACAGCTGGGAATTGCAGGGGTGGCTCTAACATCAGGCACTGTTGGCTTCTTTCTGCAGCCCGGCCCTCTCCACCTGACAGAGAAGAAGGCTCCCCCAGTAGCAGATTTATTTATTCCCAGCTTAACAACAAAGGGATTTCCTTTTCCCAACTTCTATTTGTCAATCCATATAATTCTGATTGGCTTAGCTTAGGCCTTGCACTCACTTCTACAATTAATGCCTTACAGATGGGCGTGACCACGGGTCACAGGCTGTAGACTGGATCATAGGTTTATGCCTGTAAGTGGGGTTGGATTAAGGCACCTTAATGGGTAGCCCACTAGGATCTTTCAGCATGGGAGAAGTACCATTCCCAAAAGAAACAGGATGCCTGGCAAAAATAACAACAACAACATCAAGATGGGTCCATTTCCATTCTGAACTGTCTGTTTTTATAGAATTAGAGAAAGGTTTCACTATACAGGAAGGTCAGAATCTGCAGTTGAGAGACAAATATGTAATAAACTCTAGTAAACCCAAGGTATGAAGGCACTTTGGAAGGCAAAAAAAAGAGTGACCTGACACAAGCAAATGTATTGTTGCAGAAAGATGCAGGGAGAAAGAGAGAGTGTGTGAATGATTGACAGGGACAGTAAGAATGGCTGATAAGTGCTTCTTAGGGAAGCATTTTTGACTCTCTATTGGTTTTCAGATAGTTCTGAAGCATGGAAAAATCCCATGTTTTCCTCATGCCTTTGAAGCACCTGTCAGAACACAAAGGGCTGACAAGAGGTGTTTAAAGAGTTATCCTCCTGCCAGTGTTTGTAGCTGTATGCTGCAGACAGTAAAAGCAAAGGCCATGCAGCGACAGTGTCAGGGTTTGAATCCCAGCTCATCACCTGCTGGCTGATGAACTGGGACACGTTACCTCATAAGACATGTCCAGTGCTCCTGCACTGAGGTGACTTGCCATTGAGACAAGGGCCCACCCTCAAGACAGGGCTATCTTGAGCAACATGGTCCATGAGTGGAAAAAAATAAGAAGTATGCATAGCAGGGGACTGTAGGCAGGGCAGGTAATACAAACTGAAAAGACCATCCTTTAAGAAATGAGCTCACCCCATCACCATCCCCAACACACTTTCTATACACACTATCTATAACAAAATATCTCTAAGAGGGGATTATCCCAAAATGCTATGGGGGAAACAGAGAAAAGATGGGGGAAGAGGTAGGTCTTGAAGAGCTTGGATTTGTGTTCACCAAAAGAAGACGACATCTCAATGTGACTCTGAAGGATCACTTTGAGTACACCAAACTGAACAGAGAGGCTCAAGCAATCACAGAGGTGTAAATATGCACGGCAACACCTCCAAACCTCTTTTCACTCTCACACCTCACATTCTCATCTGCTACACACTCAAAGGCTCCCCTGTTCTGTTGTGAAAGGGGAAAATATGTAAATAATTGTATGTGTTTATTTTGTTTCTAAAAAGGTAGGAATTGAAACAGACACCATCGTCTCTTTCAATGACATAAATCTCCTGGAACATAATTGTGAATTGGAGGGGAAGCATTGGGAGCTCTTAGAACCTGGCATGTTTAGACAATATGAGAAATAGGGGTAGAGTAGACTGAAGGGATCCATGGGGAGTTGCAGGGAATAAAACCTAGAAGAGCGGGCTTCCCTGGTGGAGCAGTGGTTGAGAATCTGCCTGCCAATGCAGGGGACACGGGTCCGAGCCCTGGTCTGGGAAGACCCCACATGCCGCGGAGCAACTAGGCCCGTGAGCCACAACTACTGAGCCTGCGCGTCTGGAGCCCGTGCTCTGCAACAAGAGAGGCCGCAATAGCGAGAGGCCCGCGCACCGCGATGAAGAGTGGCCCCCGCTTGCCGCAACTAGAGAAAGCCCTCGCACAGAAACGAAGACCCAACACAGCCAAAAATAAATAAATAAATAAATAAATTTTAAAAAAAAAAAAAAAAAGATGGGTTGAGGAAAAAAAAAAAAAAAAAAAAAAACCTAGAAGAGCAAAGGGACCTGGACTGAAAAGCCTTCTATGCTGTATAAGGCATGTGAACTTTATATGATAAACAAAGGGGAATCAAGAAAAGTTTTCGAGTAGAGGATTGATAAAATATGATACTGTTAAATGTAAGTTACTTTGCAATAATAATGTCCATAGCTGTGTAGGCGGCTTCTAAAATGGCTCCTAATGATCCCTACCTCCTGGTGTCCACGCCCTTGTATGACCCTTTCCCCTTGAATGTGGCCTAGACCTAATTATTTTCTTCTTATGAATAGAAGATGGCAAAATGATGGAAAGTCACTCCAGAGGTTAGGTTCCAGAAAGACTGTGTCTTCTGTCTTGCTGGCTCGCTCTTGCCCTCTTGCTTGCTCACTCTTTTTTATTTTAAATTTTATTTATTTATTTATTTATTTATTTATTTATTTATTTATTTATTTATGGCTGTGTTGGGTCTTCATTTCTGTGCGAGGGCTTTCTCCAGTTGCGGCAAGTGGGGGCCACTCTTCATCGAGGTGTGCGGGCCTCCCTTGTTGCGGAGCACAGGCTCCAGATGCGCAGGCTCAGCAAATGTGGCTCACGGGCCTAGTCGCTCCGCGGCATGTGGGATCTTCCCAGACCAGGGCTCGAACCTGTGTCCCCTGCATTGGCAGGCAGACTCTCAACCACTGCACCACCAGGGAAGCCCAACTTGCTCACTCTTGATGGAAGCCAGCTGCCCTGTTTGAGGCGCACCATGGGGAAACCCATATATCAAGGAATGGAGGAAGTCCTCCAGCCAACAGCAGCCCACAGGGAATAGAATCTTACCAACAACCACATGAGTAAGCTTGCAAGCAGATGGTCTTTCAGTCAAGCCTTCAGATGAGACTGCAGCCCAGCCAACACCTTGATTATAACCTTCCCAGGGGTTTTGAGGCAGAGGCACATAACTTAGTTGTGCCCAGATTAAGTTGGGGCAATTTGTGCTACAGCAGCGTACAACTAATATGATAGCTAACACTTAGTGGGCTCATACTCCCTTCCAGGCACTTTTTTAGCACTGTACATGCATTAATGATCTCATCCAATCTTCAGGGAGAACTTCATGAGGTGGGGTCAAGATCCCATTTTACAGGTGAGCATCCTGAGGCTTAGACAGGATAAGGAGCTCTTCCGAGGCCACACAGGTACTGAGTAGTTTAGCTAGGATTCTAACTTTAGTCTCCCTTACCCCAGAATGTTAATTCTGAACCACCACACTGTATATGTCTTGGATGCAGCAGAGTCCTGTGGAGGTGCGGGGCGGGCAGGAAGGGGGTAGGGGGATGAGGGAGGCATGGGCTTCTGGAAAGCCCCTCATTAAGTCTACAGAAAATTGGAGGAGAGTAACTAAGAGCCAATCATTTTATTTCACCTTTAAAGGCTATTAAACACAACATACTGTAATGGAATTAGTGACCTTTTTAAAACATTTACTCACACATTACTGCTTGATAAAATTATGAGTTAATAATCTTTTTACACCTACAAATGATACAATAAACCATTCATCTGAAGGAGAATCATCTGGTTACACCAACTCTCTGGTTCATTTCAGGAGGCACTGGGAGTCTGTAAAAAGCCAGTCAGAGACTCCGGGAAGGAACAGAGCTTCTTAAGCCCCCCACTTCCCTGTAATCCAGCCTGACACTGGCAGATGCCCCTCAGGCCGCCCCCCCACCCACCCACTCATTCCTCTGGTCCACCCCTCATCTGTTCATCTGGCAGAGTGCTGGGAATGCCCTCCTTAGCCAAAAATATCTTCACAGTTGCCTGGGGAGAATAGTAGCTTGGACAGGCGTGCAGAAATGGGGGTGGGCAGAAGCAAAGGAAAATTGTCCACTTTCCAGTTTTGCTGGCACGTTGTGAAACTTTCAGAGAAGAACAGAAGGCTTGGTGTGAGAGGGAGATGTCAAAACACCTGGAGGCAGGTGCAGGTGTCCGGGAGAATGGAGGAGAGGACAGGGCATGTCCAAGATGGCTTCTTTGGCCCACAGATAGACAGCTGCTCTCTCAGGGGGGATTGTACTAGCCTGTCTAGCTCTACTGCTTGCATCCATACTAAACCTCCTTTCTCCCATACTCCCCCCTCCCTTTTCCTCCTTCAGTTTAGAAGCTCCTCCTCTCCCCTTAAGCATCTCTAACAAAATGGCTGACAGAAAATTTCCCAGAGATACCGTAGAATTAGCCACACGTTACAAGTAGAAGGTATAAGGAACTTTTGGCTGACCAGGATAATTAGAGAGAGGGAGGTGTTGTTCAAATAAAACTAGTCAAATTGTGGTACAAAATGTACGAGAATGTTTTTTAGTTAAAATTATTTCCAACATTTAAGAGTGCATTTGTCATCCTGCATAGGTCATCTAAATGTGTAAACATAATGCAATACTTTCAGAACACAGAACATGATATAAATTGCTTGAATAAAAAAGTGGCCATAGTTTAACATCTGTTAAGATAATTCATTGTGGTTACCTTTATCTTAGCTGAATTCTCCTTTTTATGTCCCTAATATTAAAACTAGACCCAGGTTGGGCAGGTATAGCAGCTTCCTCACCCTCCTCCTCTCCATCCCCCCTTGTCTAAAGCCAGCACCCTCATGGCCCTAACATATCACATGAAGATCAATGTCTCACTGCAGAGCTAGACTTGGCTCCACACATGCTACATGTCAGGAAACATAATAAGACCATCACATGCATTTTTTCCATTTCATCTTCAAGATCACTCTAAGAGGAGGAAACTGAGGCTTGGTGAGATTAGGTAATTACCCAACCAGGAAGTAATGGATGAGGAAGTGAATTCAGGCAGTCTGCCTTAGGCATCTACACTCTTAATCCTAGCATGGCCGCCTGCTCTGGACATCTGCTTACCTTTCCTTTCCAGCGTGGACCATTGTGTTCTCTCGGAGGAGCTATTGTCGGAGAGATTGGAACCACACACATTGGGCTACAATGTAAGGGGGGGATCATTCACCATGGTCTGCTCAAAGCCCAGCTCTGCACCTGGCAGTATGTAAACTGCAATAAATATTCATTGCATTAAATTTCATTAAACAATTGGACTTACCTTGTTTATAAATACTCTGACAGATTTCTGCTATATAAATCATAATCTGTCAACATATTAATCCTCTCCTGAACAGCACAAAAGTAAATGGCCAGGTGAAAGCATGTTGGCTTTGGCACTGTTTTAACCTGGGTTCCTCTGAAAGCAGGTAGTCTATTTTGATAACTGGTCTGAGGAAACAGGAGTGGGAAACTGAGTAGGGAAAAACATGGGAGGAGGGAAAGCTGACTCAAGGGTGAGTCGTCGAGTTGGATCAACACTGTGGATTATGGGTGGAGATGATCCAAGGTGCTGGGGAACCAAGTAGAATGTTCCTCAGTATCGTCCATGTGAAAGACAGAAGAGCGTCCACCCACTGGCTCCATCCCCCCTTGGTCAGAGGCTGCCCCCTGGGGTATTAATGCACCTTCACATCCAGGCTGCACCGACGGGTACCCCAAATCAGAGAAGCCTGGGCAGAAAGTGAGAGATGTGTGTGGAAGTTAGGTAAGGCCCTGGCAGATCACACTGTGGGAAGCAGGTGCTACAGCACAGACTGGAAAAGGAACTGAGCTGGGAGGATGTGCGGCGGCCGCAAGAAGCACCCAACACAGGTCCCACCTGCTCAAGAAGTCTACAGGGAATGCGAGGGTGCTGGAGCTAGAGGTTCAACTGGCAGAGGGCACCTAAGGTCTACACCAGCCCTGTTCCAGAGATGTTTGGAAAGTGCCTTTCCTCACTCTCAAATCATCAAATTAGAGGTCTATTCAGATTAAAACCTTCCTTTTAAAATGCCAATAACTGAGAGGGCCAAGGTTAATTTTACTGGCCCATCAAACCTACTGTGAATGGCTTAATGAGACTGAAAGCTAGGAAATGTGAGTTCAGACGCAAAATAATGGGAGGGGGATAAAGAAAGGTGATATATGACTGTCACACCTGGTAAATGTGCAGTAGGGAGTTTTGTGGGCTGACACATTGGCCACACCATGTCCAGCGTGTGTAAGTGTATTGGCGTGACCTGAAGCAGCGACAGGGAACGTATGACTCTACGTTGGTATTAAACCTGCTTTTTTTGAGCTCTCGTATGAGAGAAGTATAAAAATACACTCATAAAAGAAGTGGCAGGACTGCTGCCATGTTCGTCCTGCCTGCCGTCTGCGGCACAAGAGCTTCTGCTGCAGAATCCAGACAAGAAAGAAAGTCTTCTGTGCTCTGAAAAGACCACAAACTAGGGATAAAAATATGCTAAAATACTCTAAAATCAGAATGCTAGTCAACAGCCAGCCAGTCAAAGATGCTAGAGGTAGCCCCTACTCCTCCCATCTGCTCTGGCAGTATAAGAAGAAGAATGAGAAACAGAGAGTGCATGAGTGAATGGGCACATACACACCATTCATCTTGCAAGAAAAAGAGAATTTGGGCCTAGACCTTTAAGAATTTGTTAAAATTTCAGCTGCTTTACTTCCAGCTTCTATGATGGACACCTCTTCTCCCTGAAGATCTGCCTAAAATGTGAGAAAATAAAACATGCTCGGATTTCAAAACAAAACACATCGAGAGTGGCAAGAAAATCACTAACTTACTTCCCTTGCAATGGTTGCAGGATCGTCTACTGCCATCATTAACTCCGAAGCTAAGAAGCTGAAAATGAGATTAGTGATATCAGTATACACTGTCTTCAGCAAGTGCTTGGTAAGGAGCAGCCTGGGTATCATCTGGAAAATAAAAGCGCTTCATTAAAATGAATGTCCAAGAACAGTTATGAGAATCAATGAAAAAACAGTGTTAAGTATAATACCTATAAAGAACTTCATCCCTTTTTCAAATAATCGAATATTATTATAAAGGTTTGAAACCTCTTCTTGCAAGTCCTTGATCATGTCCTTCCTGCCAGTTCCAGAGGCAGAAGAAGTTGAAGACATGAATACTGAATGTACCACTTCGAGATAAGTTTTATTTAGAGGTCTGTGCATGAGATAAATATATTTAGTTTATTAAAATGTACTGGGTTTATGTAGATAAGAAATTTTGCTTCTATGAAAATAAGGCTTTAAAAAAGTTCCCTATTTTTTTAAATAAATAAGATTAATTTGGAGAATAGTTCCTAAGAATTTTCCCTCAAATCCCAGAAATTATAACTTCAATGAATTATTTTTCTCTGTTTTAAAGTACTAAAAGTGATTGCCCTAAAGACAGTAAGAAAAACAGTAACAAAAGCTTCAGCTCAAATTCAATTCAGAGAAGCTTTTTAAAGTTAACTTGGAGAATAGTAGCTTATACATTTGTGTCCCATCCTCAGGAATGATAACAAATTCTCAATTTCTAACATACTATAAAAGATAATGTATTTTTAAAAAATCATTTTATGCCCAACTCAGAATAGATAATTTTAAAAAGTAATGGCAAATGATTAATAGTAACTATTTTGTCTTTTTATATATGAAAAATGTAATTATGTAATGTATTCATGCACAAGAATGTTCACTTAAATTTTTTTAAAAATCTCACTACAAAAGCTATACTTCTAAATTCAAAAATTTAGATGCACTAGGCTCCTGGATTGCATTTAGAGAAGCTTACACATAGAGACTAACTTGGGGGAAACCCATGTTAGTTAGCAGTAGTCAAGTTATATACAATTTCTTTTATTTCTGTATAAAAATAAATTTAGCCTGGCTCACTTAAAAAAAAAAAAAAAAAGAAGTGGCATATGACACATTCATTTTAACTTAAGAAAAGTTTTAAAATCTTCAGCCTTGTTTACAACAAGGATTTTTTTTTGTCCTTGAGAAGCATGGGGCTATTCACGTAAGTTGGAGTTTATCGAAAAAATTATCTCATGTTTTAGGAGCTTGGTTGTTCAAAGTGTAGGTGGGGTGCAGGGAGCAGGCAGGGCAGCAGGATCCCTGGCTGATGTTTATCAGAAAGGATTCTGCTAGAAGAGCTGTAATCACTAGGCATGTCAGTGGGGAAAACATTTGGCTCCCTTCACTACTAATAATAATTATAATAATGATAGCAAACTCTAAAAGGACATGGATTTAATGCCTAGCACTGTTCTGAGCACTTCATATAGAATAATTAATTAAGAAATAGGTTACAAAATAGGTACTATCGTTATCTGTATTTTACAGATGAGGAAACTAAGGCACAGAGACACAAAGGAACTTGTCCAAGGTCACACAACTAGTAAATGAATGGCAGAGCTGTGAATCAAATTCAGGCCACCAGGCTCTAGAGTTCAGTTCTTAACCATCCTGACCACAGACATACGTAGGGAGACCTGTGTGACTCCTTCATGGCTGGGAAAAGTCCAGGACTAGGAGGCAAACACCTGTGAGCAAATGAAGCTGCAGGCTACCTGGGATGGGAGTGGGGCTAGGGTGAAGCCTGAGGCATCATGGGCATTCATGTTTCTGCAGCAGAGACCCAACAGAGAAGAAACATTGGGTTATGTTCATTGTGGAAAAGCAGAAACGTGAGACACGTAAAGACTGACGTCTTCTCGTCAGCCTAGTGCAGAAGTGTGAATGTGTTTGCGTACAGGTGTGTTCAAACACTCCCCTCCGTGTGTGTGGACACCTTGGTCCAGGTCACCTGCATTTCTCACCTGGGCAGCGCCTCTTCAGTGGTGTCTCTGGTTTTCCTCTTGCTCCGTCCTGTCCAGACTTTCCACCACAGACAACTTGATATGTTAAAACATCAACTAAGGCATATCCCTTTTTGCTTAAAATAGTTTAGTGGCCTCCCATTGCTCTTTCAATAAAATCTGAGTCTCCTGACATGGCCTGTGGGGGCCTCGCACAATCAGGCTCCATCCTCTCTCTCCAGCTTCATCCGTCGTCCCTTCCCCATCGCTCTTGACAATCACTGGCCCTTTTTCAGGCCAGCCCTTTGCCTGCCTTGAGGCTTTTCCGCAAGCCTCTCGGGTTAGCCAGAGTATCCCCCCCAGCATTCAGCCTGGCTGGCTCTTTCTCACTCTTTTGTTTTGTTTTGCTCTGTTTTAACCCCAGGTGCAGATCTGAGTCAATTGTACTCTTAAGTTTGTAGCACATCGTCAGGGCTAGACCATTCAAGCCTCTTCCCCCATTCCATTAAAAATGACTTTCCTCTTCTGACCTCATCATTACTCTCATTCCCCTTCTCCCCATAGAGGATCGAGATTGGCTCTAATTTATCCCAGTTACATTTGCTGTGATGTTTCTAGTGTGTGTTTTCAGTGTACATAAAAGGTATTGTTCTTTGAGTCTCCTTCTGTTTTCTGACTTTTTTACTCAACATTAAGACTTTGAGAGCCATCTACATTCCCGTTCATCCTGTCCATTGCTTCTTAGCGTTCTACAATAATCCATAGCAATCGTTCACCCTAGTGATGAACCCCTCCAACTCCCTTTTATCAAAAACGTTATAATAATAAACATTCTGAAATGCATTTTCTTACAGACCTAAGCAAGAATATCTCTGGCATATATAGGTAGGATAGAGATTGCTGGGTCCCAGACCCACACCGATTCCATATTGGTAAATACTGCTGGTGTGCTTTCCAGAATGGCAGCACTATATTATACTCCTGCCTTAGGCCTCCGAGACTCTTTCCCTTGACTTTGAACATAATTCTCCCCCCTCTTACTCTATATCTCAACCCCTTGTTTCCTTCATAAAATGTGTCACACTCTGTATCTGCTTTGTCTGTTTGCTTGTATATTGATTGTCTTTCTCTCTAGAAAGTGAACTTCTTGAGGCCAGGGGTGGTGCCTGTTTTATTCTCTACCATAATCTCAGAACCTAGAACAGTACCTGGCATGTAATACATACTCAGTAAACATTTGTTGAATAAATAAACAAACATGGTTTGGAGGGTAAGTAATGGTTAAAATGTGCATTGAGAATCCCATTATCATGAGTCCCACAGCCCTAGATGGTTATGCTAAGAGCTCCTTAAACTCATGAAAGACTTTTCAAGTCAGGTGAAATAATGTCTGGGGAGACAAGAGTCTCCAGCAATCTCTATCTAGACAGCAGAGTTGGGTCAAATGTGTTTAAAAGCTATGCAAAGACCTAAAACTGGGGGACATATTACAGGCTTATCTGTAGAACTAAGAAAGTTCTTCACCTCGGCCCTGTTACTGCTCCCATTTCTCTCTATGAAGCTGTCCTTTTCTGTTCCCCGGGACAGCAGCAATACCCTCCACTATGTGTTAACTCCATCCCCTCTTCCCATTTCTTATCCTTGGACTCACCCTCCATCACTTAGAATCTTCACACTCATCTGAGGATGGATATTTTCCCCTTGGCTGTTTTCTGTCCACTGCAGGAACAGTTTTCTTACGCAGGGAACTTGGATCTAATAGAGGTTTAGCAGTAATTGTGCAGAAGAAGAGCATCTAATTGGATATTCATGTCATTTCTTAAAGGTCACCTCCCTTGTCCAAATCATTGTAGCTTCCAAGGCTACTTCTGAAGCCTCATCTTAATGGCTTGATACTACTGAGGTCACATCCCTCCGTGTTCTAGTGTTCCCTCCCCTGCTTCCAATCTCTTGTTTTATTAGTTAGTTCAAAGCCTCCATCTTTTCTCCAAAGTGCCATCTGGGAGCTGCGCCTGATGCAGCTGCCCTGTATAAAATCCCCAAGTGGGCCCAGGATGCTGTGTCCACACCCTCAAGTTAATTTCTTTAGCAGAAGAACAAATAAGCCAATATGAAACAAGTAGGCTTTTTTCTGATTTCTGGGACAGCTGCCTCACTTTGAATGAATTATATTTAAATAAATTAGGTTTTAGGAGGATGAAATGAAGAATGTTTTTTGAATGGATTCAAAATCAACTTCTTTTTGCTTGAAGATTTACTGGTGGGTCATCAGTCAGCCAGTAAGTTCTGGCCTAAGTTTGAGTTTCCTTTCCAAATGATTTTGAAAGCCCGCAGCCCCTCACTCGATTATGGGAGACAATCAGGATCCCATTTGTTTTTATGCCTCCTGCTGCCGTAATAGGGCTGGTTGTTAATGAATTTCAAATAGCAGTTACAAAAAGAAACACACGTTTAGCCCAAGTTTTTCTGTTCCTGAGCATTTTTTTCATTCACCAGGAGAAGCCTCAACTTCTTTTCCAAACCCTAAGGCATCATTTAGATTGCCTTCAAAGAAATGGTGCTCCCTGGAAGTGATTTCCCTTCTGACTTCTTTCAAATATGTTTACAGAGGTGCCTGGGTCTGTGACATTGGTTCCTGAAAACTGAACACCTGGCACAAGGAAATGTTTTAACAATCTCACCCTAACCATGTTCAGACTTTGCTAGTCTCAAGAAAAGTATGTCACCACTTTGTTCCAGTTTCAGAATGTCAGTGAATAAAAATAAAGATAATTATGATGAAATGGCTAAAATGAATTGAGTAAGCAATTTGTGCCAGGTTTTGTGCTAAGCTCATATTATCTCATGTAATAGTCTAAACTTCCCTGGGTGACTCAACTGAAGCTTGAAGAGCTTACACAGCTGACCCAAGAGCCCATGGCTGATAAGTGGCAGAGCCTGGATATGAGATAAAATGTGATTCCATAGTTGGTTCTCATGAGTACTGCACAGCCCTCTTCCTTAAAGTGCCACCAGAAGGTCCTCAGCATCCTTTGTAAGCCTTTATAAATTAGGACAGGTTTTTTTTCATATCTACCACTGTCCATAAATTTTTAAGAAACAGGGTCTTCATTGCTCCCTACAATTCACCTCGAGACATAGGAATGTCAGTCACAGCTTAGGAAAAAAACAAAAAACAAAATGAGTGTCATTCTTTACTTTTAGTGTATTAAAAAAAAACTTTTTAACTCCTAGAGAACACCTCAGTGGCCTCAAGATGTGTAAAGAGTTAAGAATATTGAATCATATGATATGGCATCCAGGGATGAATTTACTAGATTAAATAATCCCCCATTTATAAAGGCAGGTTTAAGGAAATAATTGCTTACCAATTGTCAAGGAAAGGGAAAATAAAATGTCTATTCCCATTGCTGTTATGTTCCAAGGACATGGCTAATTTGTCCTCAATTTCACTATGTGAGGAAGAAAGAAATGTAGAAAGAAAGCCAGAAAATTGGGGGATTTGAGGTCACACAAACTCACTTCACCATAGTTGAAACATTTTCTTTCATCCACTTAAAACTATTGCTTGACCATGTACTATGTGATTGGCATAGGTCAAAACCCTGAGTATCAGCTGGTGAACAGCACAGAAATGGTCCCTGCCCTGAACACCTTACGACTCCACCTGGGGTAATTTCACTATCATAAAACTCAGGGGTTCATATATGAAACTCTATTTCTCTATAACTTAATTTAACTTAGTTCTCAAGTTCTCATATCCTTTTGGTAGCGGGAAACAATCTTGCCGATTCAAGGTAAAACTCACTTCCTTCTGTAGTAAAGCGATGTCTCGTCTGGGTGAAGACTTGGTTCATGTTTGCCTTCCTCCCCTTTCCCCTTCTTTGGGGAGTAATTTAAGTTCCAGAGGATTCCAGGGTAAAATGGGGTCTCATTCACAATGGTCCTTTGTCTACACTGGCCTTCACTGGGTTGAAATTCACCTTATTTCACCCTTGTCCTCAGATGCTGGGCATCACTCCTGATGTCCATGCTTTCACAGTGGAAATTGGACCACATTGAGTTCGCCCACCATCTCTCAGCATTCACCTCTCCCATGGTGGATCTAAGAACTCTTTTTTTCCTGCTTTTCCCATTTTTTTCTGAGAGTAATAATACCTCCCAAGTCTTCCCCCAGGCCTGTCCGCTTATATCTCACCCACCATTGCTACCCTTCTGTGAGGCTTTGGACAAGGCTTTCTTTTTCCTTGGCTCATTCCTGGGAAAGCCAGGCATAGGTCTTCTCTGCTCTGGGATCCCCACACGCTGACTGAGACATGGATCACTTACCCCAGGAAGGTGGGGGGTAGGGGTTGTGCAGAACCCCATTTTGTCTTGATTTCCTCTCCCATTTCCCCCTTCTCTTTAGTCCAGAAAAGACTTTTAATCTCCTCTTGAGCAGTAAGGAAAACTAGCTCTTAAATCATGAATTCTTTCAAAAATATTGGCTTGTGGCATAAACTTTTTACGCTACCTTCTTTAGGACTCAACTTTTTGATTCTCAGTACCCTTTTCTCAAATTGATAAATTGAACTTAGCAAAACTAAAATTCCCTTCTTGAAAGATACTGTTAGACTAAAAAAAAAATCACAGAGTGGGAGAAGACATTCACAATACATATATCTGACCAAGGACCTGACTTCAGAATATATTAAAAACTCCTACAACTCAATAATACAGAGACAAACAATCCAAATTTTTTAAATGTCCAAAAGACTTCAACAGTATCTTCATAAAGTAGGTTCCATGAATAGCCAAAGAGCACATGAAAAGATGCTGAATACCACTGGTTATCAGGGAAATAAATACAGTTTAAAATCACCATGAGATACCACTTCACATCCATGAAGACATGAGAATGACTAAAATCTAAAGTACTGATAATACCATGGGTGGTAAAAATGTGGGGTACTTAGAACTTTCACACATGATGGTGGAGATGTAAAATGATCCAACTACTTTGGAAAACATTTTGGCAATTTCTTATAAAATTAAACATACATCTACCCTATGGCCCATAAATTGCTAGGTATTAACCTCAGAGAAATATATGTCCACAAAATCCTTGTACAGAAATATTCATAAATCAACTATGCTTCAATTAAAAATTGATAAAAAAGAATGTTCATAACAGTTTTATTCATAACAGCTAAAAACTGGCAAATTCATGTATCCATCAACAGAGGAAGGGATAAACAAACTGTGATATATCCATACAATGGAATACTACTTATCAAAAAAAAAAAGGAACAAACTATTTGTACATGCAGCAATATGGCAAAGTTCAAAGACATTATGTGGAATGGAATTAGTCAGAGGCAAAAGTATAATTCCATGTATAATATACACAGTTCTAGAAAAGACAAACCATACTACTGTGATAGATAGAAATCAGAATCGTGGTTTCCTCTGCTTGGAAGGGGTGGGCAGAATCTTGACTAGAAAGGGGCATCAGGGAACTTAGGAAGTGAAGAGAATATTCTCTATGTTAAGTGTAGTGGTGGTTACCCACGTGTATACATTTCTCAAAACAAAATCTGTACATTTTGTTGGATGTAAATCTTGTGTCAATTTAAACAAAGAGGAAAAATACCCTTTTTTCTCTCAAAGCTCAGCTCTTACAAATCAAAGCTTTGGCTTTCCCTCTGATTTTTAAAATAAAACATTCAGAAAATCAGTTGATTTTTTTTTTTCTTCAAGACTACACATGACCTCTCCTGGGGGTGGTTGGTATGAAAAGCTATTACTGCCCAAAGCAATCTACAGATTCAATCTAATCCCTATCAAATTACCAATGGCATTTTTCACAGAACTAAAACAAAAATCTTAAAATTCCTATGGAGACACAAATGACCCTGAATAACCAAAGCAATCTTGAGAAAGAAAAATGGAGCTGGAGGAATCAGGCTCCCTGACTTCAGACCATACTACAAAGTTACAGTAATCAAGACAGAATGGTACTGGCACAAAAACAGGAATATAGATCAGTGGAACAGGATAGAAAGCCCAGAGATAAACCCATGCACCTATGGTCAACTAATCTATGACAAAGGAAGCAAGAATATACAATGGAGAAAAGACAGTCTCTTCAATAAGTGGTGCTAGGAAAACTGGACAACTACATGTAAAAAAGTGAAATTAGAACACTCCCTAACACCATACACAAAAATAAACTTAAAATGGATTAAAGACCTAAATGTAAGACTGGACACTATAAAACTCTTAGAGGAAAACATAGGAAGAACACTCTTTGACATAAATCACAGCAAGATATTTTTTGACCCACCTCCCAGAGTAATGAAAATAAAGACAAAAATAAACAAATGGGACCTAATGAAACTTGAAAGCTTTTGCACTGCAAAGGAAACCATAAACAGATGAAAAGACAACCCTCAGAATGGGAGAAAATATTTGCAAATGAATCAATGGACAAAGGGTTAATCTCCAAAATATACAAGCAGCTCATGCAACTGAATATCAAAAAAACAAACAACCCAATCCAAAAACGGGTGGAAGACCTAAAAAGACATTTCTCCAAAGAAGACATACAGATGGCCAAGAAGCACATGAAAAGATGTTCAACATCACTAATTATTAGAGAAATGCAAATCAAGACTACAATGAGGTATCACCTCACACTCGTCAGAATGGCCATTATCAAAAAACCTACAAACAATAAATGCTGGAGAGGGTGTGGAGAAAAGGGAACCCTCTTGCCCTGTTGGTGGGAATGTAAATTCATACAGCCACTACGGGAGAACAGTATGGAGGTTCCTTAAAAAACTAAAAATAGAACTACCATATGACCCAGCAATCCCGCTACTGGGCATATACCCAGAGAAAACCATAATTCAAAGAGATACATGCACCCCAATGTTCACTGCAGCACTATTTACAATAGCCAGGTCATGGAAGCAACCTAAATGCCCATCGGCAGACGAATGGATAAAGAAGATGTGGTACATATATACAATGGAATATTACTCAGCCATAAAAAGGAATGAAATTGGGTCATTTGTAGAGACATGGATGGACCTAGAGACTGTCATACAGAGGAAAGTAAGTCAGAAAGTGAAAAACAAATATTGTATATTAACACATATATGTGGAATCTAGAAAAATGGTACCTGTTTGCAAGGCAGATGAACCTGTTTGCAAGGCAGAAATAGAGACACAGACGTAGAGAACAAATGTATGGACACCAAGGGGGGAAAGGGAGGGGGTTGGGATGAATTGGGAGATTGGGATTGACATATATACACTAATATGTATAAAATAGATAACTAATGAGAACCTGTTGTATAGTACAGGGAACTCTACTTCACTTTGCTGTACAGTAGAAACTAACACAACATTGTAAAACAACTATACCCCAATTAAAACAAAAAGCTATTACCAGAGAGGGCATAGTCAGGCTGGGGTAATTGTACATGACAGCATGGAGGTGGTGGGAGGTTAGTGTGTCGTTGACATGGCCAATGTGATAAGACGTTATCTGCTCATGGCCTAGTGGGAGAGACAGATCATAAACAAGTAAATAAATAAGTAATGTATAATTATAACTTCTGCTAAGTGCTATGGCTAACATAAATACGGTGCAATAAGAAAGAATAATTTTGGAGGGAAGACTACTTAAACAGAAGTACTTGTCTTATGATATGATATTGCACCTGAAAAATGAAAGGAGCTCACCATGTGAACACACGAGGGTAAAGTGTCCCAGGTGAAGGAAATAGCACATAAAATACCCCAAAGTGGGAGAGTTAGTGTGTGCAAAAAACCTAGAGGGGGCAAGTGTGACCAACATGTGTTGATCAAGAAGAAAGTAGAACAAGATGTGCTAGGAAACAAATGCCATGCAGACCTTTCATTGTCGTTCATGAGAGAGTTTGGATTTTATTCTAAATGTAATAGGCAATTAATCATAATTTAAGCAGGGGAGTGACATGTTCTAATTTACATACTTTTAAAACTGGTTATTGAGGTATGATTGATGTACAATTAACTAAATACATTTTTAACTATGAAATTTGATTTTTTGACATGTGTATAAAGCCTTGAAACCACCAAGATAATCAAGATAATCAACATTCCACAGATTTTCCTTTGTTAGTCTTCCCTAGTACCCCCTCAGTCCCTACCCAGGCAACCATTGATCTGTTTTCTGTCACTAATAATCAGTAGTATTTTCTAGAATTTGATATAAAATAATCATACATAATGTTCTCATTTTTTCTGGCTTCTTTCACTCAGTGTAATTATTTTGGGTTTAATTCATGTTGTTCGGTATATTAACAGATATTCCTTTTCATTGTTAAGTAGTAGTCCATTATATGGATATACCACACTTTTTATCCATTCACCTGCTGATGGACATTTGAATTTTTTCCAGTTTGGGGCTCTTACAAACACAACCACTATGACCATTTGTGTACCCATCTTGGTATGGACATACGCTTTCATTTTTCTTTGGTAAACACCTAGGGATAAAATAGCTATATCATATGGTAGGTATATGCTTTACATTTTAAGAAGCTGGACAACATTTTCCAAAATAGTTATACCACTTTACATCCCCATAAGCAGTGAAGAAGAGTTCTAGTTAGTCCATGTCCTTACCAAAACTTGACATGTCTTTTTAATTTTAGACAGTCTGATAGTGTTCAGTGGTACCTTATTGTGGTTTTAATTTTCATTTTCCTAATGGCTAATAAGATAAATTCACCTTTTCATGTTGTTATTTGCTATCTGTATATCTTCTTTGACGAAGTGCCTGTTCAAATCTTTTTTTGGGGGGGGAGGGTTTGCCCATTATTGAGTTTTGAGAGTTCTTTATATATTCTGGGTGCAAGTTGTTTATGAGATATTTGAATTGCATATTTTTTCACTCAGTTTGTTTTCATTCTCTTAACGATATTTTGGAAGAGAAAATATTCCTAGTTGATGAAGTCCAATTTATCAATTTGTTCTTTCATGGGTCATCCTTTTGGTGTCTGAGAAGTTTTTGCCTAACACTTAGGGCACACAGATTTTCTCTTGTGTTTCTTCTAGAAATTTTTTTATGAATTTAGGTTTCACCTTTAGTCTCTTATTCATTTTGAGTTAATATTCTTTATGGTATCAGATATGAATCAAGTTCTTTTCTTTTCTTTTTTTTTTTTGCTTATGAATATCCAATTGTGCCAGTACCATTTCCTAAATGATTGTTCTTTTCCACTGAATTGCCTTTGCACTTTTGTCAAAAATCAGCCAACCACACATGTGTGTGTCAATTTCTGGACTCTATTCTGTTCTCTTGATCTATTTGTCTAACTTTCCACAAAAACTATACTGTCTTAATTACTGTAGCTCTATAAAAAGACTTGAAATCAAGTAGTGTAAGTCATTCATCCTTTTACTCTTAAACTATTTGTATCTTTATATTTAAAGTGGGTTTCTTGCAGACAAGGTATAGTTCTTGCTCTTTTATCCAATCTAATAATCTCTGCCTTCTGAAATATTTAGACCATTTAAAAGCACATAATGTGGTTTTTTTAAAGCATGTTGGAGTGTAAGTATTCTATCATGATATTTGTTTTGTATTTGCCTCACATGGTTTTTCCCTCCTGTTTCTTTCTTTTTCTTCCTTTTAAGAAACTGGGTATTTTTATGATTACATTTGATCTACTTTGTTGGTTTATTAGTTATAGCTCTTTGTGAATTATTGTAGCCGTTGCTTTAGGATTTATAATATACATCTTATTTAACAACATCTACCTAAAAGTGATATTATACCATTTCATGTATAGTGTAAAAACCTTATATCTGTATACTTCTATTTCTCTTGTTCTTGCTTATATGCTTTTTTTGTCATACATTTTATATTGTATGCTATAACACTCATAACGTTTTTATTAGTTTTATTTTCAACAGCCAATTATTTTTTAAAGAGATATAAACCATAAAAAAAAGTATTTTTCATTTACCCAAGTTACCATTTCTAGTGGTCTGCATTCATTTGTGTAGATCCAGATTTCCTCTAGCATCATTGCCTTCTGCCTAAATGACATCCTTTAACATTTTTGCAGTGCATGTCTACTGGTGATAAATTCTTTCAGAAAAATGCTTTATTTTGCTGTCATTTTGGAAAGTCATTTTCACCGGGTATCAAATTCTGGATTAATTTTTTTTCTTTCAGTATTTTAAGCTTTGCCACCTTGTTGACTGGAAAGCTGCTCTCATTCTTATCTTGACCCTCCTTAGGTAAGGTATCTTTTTTTTTTTTTAATAAATTTATTTATTTTTATTTATTTATTTTGGCTGCATTGGGTCTTTGTTGCTGCATGCAGGCTTTCTCTAGTTTCGGCAAGCAGGGGCTTCTCTTCGTTGTGGTGTGCAGGCTTCTCATTGGGGTGGCTTCTCTTGTTGTGGAGCACAGGCTCTAGGCGCTCAGGCTTCAGTAGTTGAGGCACAAGGACTCAGTAGTTGTGCCTTGCGGGCTTTAGAGCAGAGGCTCTGTAGTTGTGACACATGGGCTTAATTGCTCCGCAACATGGGGGATCTACCTGGACCAGGGCTCGAACCTGTGTCCCCTGCATTGGCAGGTGGATTCTTTTTTTTTTCTTTTTAAACGTCTTTATTGAAGTATAATTGCTTCACAATGGTGTGTTACTTTCTGCTTTATAACAAAGTGAATCAGCTACACATATACACACGTTCCCATATCACCTCCCTCCTGCATCTCCCTCCCTCCCACCCTCCCCATCCCACCCCCCCCAGGCGATCACAAAGCACTGAGCTGATCTCCCTGTGCTATGCGGCTGCTTCCCACTAGCTATCTATTTTACATTTGGTAGTGTATATATGTCCATGACACTCTCTCACCCTGTCACATCTCACCCCTCCCCGTCCCCATATCCTTAAGTCCATTCTTTAGTAGGTCTGTGTCTTTATTCCCATCTTGCCACTAAGTTCTTCATGACCTTTTTTTTTTTTTCCTTAGATTCCATATATATGTGTTAGCATACTGTATTTGTTTTTCTCTTTCTGACTTACTTCACTCTGTATGACAGACTCTAACTCCATCCACCTCATTACAAATACCTCCATTTCATTTCTTTTTATGGCTGAGTAATATTCCATTGAATATATGTGCCACATCTTCTTTATCCATTCATCCGATGATGGACACTTAGGTTGCTTCCATGTCCTGGCTATTGTAAATAGAGCTGCAATGAACATTTTGGTACATGACTCTTTTTGAATTATGGTTTTCTCAGGGTATATGCCCAGTAGTGGGATTGCTGGGTCGTATGGTAGTTCTATTTGTAGTTTTTTAAGGAACCTCCATACTGTTCTCCATAGTGGCTGTATCAATTTACATTCCCACCAACAGTGCAAGAGTGTTCCCTTTCCTCCACACCCTCTCCAGCATTTATTGTTTCTAGATTTTTTGATGATGGCCATTCTGACCGGTGTGAGATGATATCTCATTGTAGTTTTGATTTGCATTTCTCTAATGATTAATGATGTTGAGCATCCTTTTGTGTGTTTGTTGGCAATCTGTATATCTTCTTTGGGGAAATGTCTATTTAGGTCTTCCACCCATTTTTGGATTGGGTTGTTTGTTTTTTTGATATTCAGCTGCATGAGCTGCTTGTATATTTTGGAGATTAATCCTTTGTCAGTTGCTTTGTTTGCAAATATTTTCTCCCATTCTGAGGGTTGTCTTTTCATCTTGTTTAGGGTTTCCTTTGCTGTGCAAAAGCTTTTAAGTTTCATTAGGTCCCATTTGTTTATTTTTGTTTTTATTTCCATTTCTCTAGGAGGTGGGTCAAAATAGATCTTGCTGTGATTTATGTCATGGAGTGTTCTACCTATGTTTTCCTCGAAGAGTTTTATACTGTCTGGCCTTACATTTAGGTCTTTAATCCATTTTGAGTCTATTTTTGTGTATGGTGTTAGGGAGTGTTGTAATTTCACTTTTTTACATGTAGCTGTCCAGTTTTCCCAGCACCACTTGTTGAAGAGACTGTCATTTCTCCATTGTATATTCTTACATCCTTTATCAAAGATAAAGTGACCATATGTGTGTGGGTTTATCTCTGGGCTTTCTATCCTGTTCCATTGATCTATGTTTCTGTTTTTGTGCTAGTACCATACTGTCTTGAGTACTGTAACTTTGTATTATCATCTGAAATCAGGGAGCCTGGTTCCTCCAGCTCTGTTTTTCTTTCTCAAGATTGCTTTGGTTATTCGGAGTCTTTTGTATTTCCATACAAATTGTGAAATTTTTTGTTCTAATTCTGTGAAATATGCCATTGGTAATTTGATAGGGATTGCATTGAATCTGCAGATTGCTTTGGGTTGTATAGTCATTTTCACGTTGTTGATTCTTCCAATCCAAGAACATGGTATATCTCTCCACCTGTTTGTATCATCTTTAAATTTTTCATCAGTGTCTTATAGTTTTCTGTATACAAGTCTTTTGTCTCCTTAGGTAGGTTTATTCCTAAGTATTTCATTATTTTTGTTGCAATGGTAAATGGGAGTGTTTCCTTAATTTCTCTTTCAGATTTTTCATCATTAGTGTATAGGAATGCAAGAGATTTCTGTGCATTAATTTTGTATCCTGCTACTTTACCAAATTCATTGATTAGCTCTAGTAGTTTTCTAGTAGCATCTATAGGATTCTCTATGTATATTACCATGTCATCTGCAAACAGTTGACAGTTTTACTTCTTCTTTTCCAATTTGGATTCCTTTTATTTCTTTTTCTTCTCTGATTGCTGTGGCGAAAACTTCCAAAACTATGTTGAATAATAGTGGTGAGAGTGGGCAACCTTGTCGTATTCTTGATCTTAGAGGAAATGCTTTCAGTTTTTCACCATTGAGAACAATGTTGGCTGTGGGTTTGTCATATATGACCTTTATTCTGTTGAGGTAAGTTCCCTCTATGCCTACTTTCTGGAAGGTTTTTATCATAAACGGGCATTGAATTTTGTCAAAAGCTTTCTCTGCATCTATTGAGATGATCATATGGTTTTTCTCCTTCAATTTGTTAATATGGTTTATCACATTGATTGATTTGTGCATATTGAAGAATCCTTGCATTCCTGGGATAAACCCCATGTGATCATGGTGTATGATCCTTTTAATGTGCTGTTGGATTCTGTTTGCTAGTAGTTTGTTGAGGATTTTTGCATCTATGTTCATCAGTGATATTAGCCTGTAGTTTTCTTTTTTTCTGGCATCTTTGTCTGCTTTTGGTATCAGGGTGATGGTGGCCTCGTAGAATGAGTTTGGGAGTGCTCCTCCCTCTGTTATATTTTGGAAGAGTTTGAGAAGGATAGTTGTTATCTCTTCTCCAAATGTTTGATAGAATTTGCCTTTGAAGACTTCTGGTCCTGGGCTTTTGTTTGTTGGAAGATTTTTAATTACAGTTTCAATTTCAGTGTTTGTGATTGGTCTGTTTATATTTTCTATTTCTTCCTGGTTCCTTCTTGAAAGGTTGTGGTTTTCGAAGAATTTGTCTATTTCTTCCAGGTTGTCCATTTTATTGGCACATAGTTGCTTGTAGCAATCTCTCATGATCTCTTGTATTTCTGCAGTGTCAGTTGTTACTTCTCCTTTTTCATTTCTAATTCTATTGATTTGAGTCTTCTCCCTTTTTTTCTTGATGAGTCTGGCTAATGGTTTATCAATTTTGTTTATCTTCTCGAAGAACCAGCTTTTAGTTTCATTGATTTTTGCTATTGTTTCCTTCATTTCTTTTTCATTTATTTCTGATCTGATCCTTATGATTTCTTTCCTTCTGCTAGCTTTGGGGTTTTTTGCTCTTCTTTCTCTAATTGCTTTAGGTGCAAGGTTAGGTTGTTTATTCGAGATGTTTCCTGTTTCTTGATGTAGGCTTGTATTGCTATAAACTTCCCTCTTAGCACTGCTTTTGCTGCATCCCATAGGTTTTGGGTTGTCGTGTCTCCATTGTCATTTGTTTCTAGGTATTTTTTCATTTACTCTTTGATTTCTTCAGTGATCTCTTGGTTATTTAGTAGTGTATTGCTTAGCCTCCGTGTGTTTGTATTTTTTACAGATTTTTTCCTGTAATTGATATCTAGTCTTATAGCGTTGTGGTTGGAAAAGATACTTGATACGATTTCAATTTTCTTAAATTTACCAAGGCTTGATTTGCGACCCAAGATATGATCTATCCTGGAGAATGTTCCATGAGCACTTGAGAAGAACGTGTATTCTGTTGTTTTTGGGTGGAATGTCCTATAAATATCAATTAAGTCCATCTTGTTTAATGTATCATTTAAAGCTTGTGTTTTCTTTATTTATTTTCATTTTGGATGATCTGTCCATTGGTGAAAGTGGGGTTTTAAAGTCCCTTACTTTGATTGTGTTACTGTCGATTTCCTCTTTTATGGCTGTTAGCCTTTGCCTTATGTATTGACGTGCTCCTATGTTGGGTGCATATATATTTACAATTGTTATATCTTCTTCTTGGATTGATCCCTTGATCATTATGTAGTGTCCTTCTTTGTCTCTTGTAATAGTCTTTATTTTAAAGTCTATTTTTTCTGATATGAGAATTGCTACTTCATCTTTCTTATGATTTCCATTTGCATGGAATATCTTTTTCCATCCCCTCACTTTCAGTCTGTATGTGTCCCTAGGTCTGAAGTGGGTCTCTTGTAGACAGCATATATATGGGTCTTGTTTTTGTATCCATCCAGCCAGTCTATGACTTTTGGTTGGAGCATTTAATCCATTTACATTTAAGGTAGTTATAGATATGTATGTTCCAGTTACTATTTTCTTAATTGTTTTGGGTTTGTTATTTTAAGTCCTTTCCTTCTCCTGTGTTTCCTGCCTAGAGAAGTTCCTTTAGCATTTCTTGTAGAGCTGGTTTGGTGGTGTTGAATTCTCTTAGCTTTTGCTTGTCTGTAAAAGTTTTAATTTCTCTGTCGAATCTGAATGAGATCCTTGATGGGTAGAGTAATCTTGGTTGTAGGTTTTCCCCTTTCATCACTTTAAATACGTCCTGCCACTCCCTTCTGGCTTGCAGAGTTTATGCTGAAAGATCAGCTATTAACATTATGGGGATTCCCTTGTATGTTAATTGTTGCTTTTCCCTTGCTGCTTTTAATATTTTTTCTTTGTATTTAATTTTTATTTAATTTTTGATAGTTTGATTAATATGTTTCTTGGTGTCTTTCTCCTTGGATTTATCCTGTATGGGACTTTCTGTGCTTCCTGGAGTTGACTGACTATTTCTTTTCCCATATTAGGGAAATTTTCAACTATAATTTCTTCAAATACTTTCTCAGTCCCCTTTTTCTTCTCTTCTTCTTCTGGGACCCCTATAATTCGAATGTTGGTGCATTTAATGTTGTCTCAGAGGTCTCTGGGATTTTCCTCAGTTCTTCTCTGAGATTGTCCTCAATTATTTTCATTCTTTTTTCTTTATTCTACTCTGTGGTAGTTATTTCCACTATTTTATCTTCCAGGTCACTTATCCATTCTTCTGCCTCAGTTATTCTGCTATTGATTCCTTGTAGAGAATTTTTAATTTCATTTATTGTTTGTTTGCTCTTTAGTTCTTCTAGGTTCTTGTTAAACGTTTCTTGTATTTTCTCCATTCTATTTCCAAGATTTTGGATCATCTTTACTATCATTATTCTGAATTGTTTTTCAGGTAGATGGCCTATTTTCTCTTCATTTGTTAGGTCTGGTGGGTTTTTGCCTTGCTCCTTCATCTGCTGTGTGTTTCTCTGTCTTCTCATTTTGCTTAACTTACTGTGTTTGGGCTCTCCTTTTTTCAGGCTGCAGGTTCTTAGTTCCCGTTGTTTTTGGTGTCTGTCCCTAGTGGCTAAAGTTGGTTCAGTGGGTTGTGTAAGCTTCCTGGTGGAGGGGACTGGCGCCTGTATTCTGGTGGATAAAGCTGGATCTTGTCTTTCTGGTGGGCAGGACCACGTCCAGTGGTGTGTTTTGGGGTGTCTGTGGCCTTATTATGATTTTAGGCAGCCTATTTACTAACAGATGGGTTTGTGTTCCTGTCTTGCTAGTTGTTTGGCATAGGGTGTCCAGCACTGTAGCTTGCTCGTCGTTAAGTGGAACTGTGTCTTAGCATTGAGATGGAGATCTCTGGGAGAGCTTTCGCTGTGTGATATTACATGGGGCCGGGAGGTCTCTGGTGGACCAATGTCCTGCACTCGGCTCTCCCCCCTCAGAGGCACAGGCCTGACACCTGGCCCGAGCACTAAGACCCTGTCAGCCACATGGCTCAGAAGAAAAGGGAGGGAAAAAAAGGAAAGAAAGAAAGAAACAGAAATAAATAAAATAAAATAAAATGATTAAAATAGAAAAAAACTATTAACAATAAAAAAAATTAAGAAGTAATAAAGAAACAAGGGAGGAAAAAAGAAGAGTGCAACCAAACCAAAAAACAAATCCTCCAATGATAACAAGTAAAAACTATACTAAAAAAAAAAAAATAAAACAAAATATGGACAGTCAGAACCCTAGGACAAATGGCAAAAGCAAAGCTATACAGACAAAATCATACAAAGAAGCATACACATACACACTCACAAACAGAGAAAAAGGAAAAAAAGAAAAATATATATATATATATTAAAAAAAAGGAAGAGAGCAACCAAATCAATAAACAGATATACCAATGATAATAAGCTCTAAATACTAAACTAAGATAAACATAAAACCAGAAACAAATTCGATGCAGAAAGCAAACCCCAAGTCTACAGTTGCTTCCAAAGTCCACCACCTCAATTTTGGGATTCTTCGTTGTCTATTCAGGAATTCCAGAGATGCAGGGTACATTAAGTTGATTGTGGAGATTTAATCTGCTGCTCCTGAGGCTGCTGGGAGAGATTTCCCTTTCTCTTCTTTGTTCGCACAGCTCCTGGGGTTCAGTTTTAGATTTGGCCCTGCCTCTGCATGTAGGTCACCTGAGGGCATCTGTTCCCCCCCCAGACAGGATGGGGTTAAAGGAGCAGCTGATTCGGGGGCTCTGACTCACTCAGGCGGGGGGGAGGGAGGGGTACAGATGTGGGGCGAGCCTGTGGTGGCAGAGGCCAGCGTGACATTGCACCAGCCTGAGGCATGCCGTGTGTCCTCCCGGGGAAATTGTCCCTGGATCACTGGACCCTGGCAGTGGCGGGCTGCACAGGCTCCCAGGAGGGGAGGTGTTGACAGTGACCTGTGCTTGCACACAGGCTTCTTGGTGGCTGCAGCAGCAGCCTTAGTGTCTCATGCCCGTCTCTGGAGTCTGCGCTGATAGCAGCCGCTCACGCCTGTCTCTGGAGCTCGTTTAGGTGGTGCTGTGAATCCCCTCTCCTCGCACACCCTGAAACAATGGTCTCTTGCCTCTTAAGCAGTTCCAGAGTTTTTCCCGCACTCCCTCCCGGCTAGCCATGGCGAACTAGCCCCTTCAGGCTGTATTCATGCAGCCAAACCCAGTCCTCTCCCTGGGATCTGACCTCCGAAGCCGGAGCCTCAGCTCCCTGCCCCCACCTGTCCTGGCGGCTGAGCAGACAAGCATCTCAGGCTGGTGAGCGCTGGTCGGCACCGATCCTCTGTGCAGGAATCTCTCTGCTTTGCTCTCTGCACCACTGTTGCTGCGCTCTCCTCCGTGGCTCTGAAGCTTACCCCATGTCACCCCCCGTCTCCACCAGTGAACGGTCTTCCTAGTGTGTGGAAACTTTTCCTCCTTCACAGCTCCCTATCCGAGGTGCAGGTCCTGTCCCTATTCTTTTGTTTCTGTTTTTTCTTTTGCCCTACCCAGGTACGTGGGGAGTTTCTTGCCTTTTGGGAAGTCTGAGGTCTTCTGCCAGTGTTCAGCTGGTGTTCTGTAGGAGTTGTTCCACATGTAGAAGTAGGTTTTTTTTTGGCCCCAAGACATGTGGGATCTTAGCTCCCCAACCAGGGATCGAACCTGTACCCCCTACACTGGAAGGTGAAGTCTTAACAACTGGACCACCAGGGAAGTCCCTGTATGTAGTTCTGATGTACTTGTGGGGAGGAAGGTGATCTCCATGTCTTACTCCTCTGTCATCTTGAAGGTGCCCCCTCCGCTTTGGGCCTTTGTATATATCTTCCATGTCTAGTTAAATGTTCAATCTTTCTTCTAACTTCTTGAACATATGGAATGTAATTATAACAACTGTTTTAATGGTCTTGTTTGTGAGTTCTATCATCTGTGTTATTTCTGGGTCAGTTTAATTTATTGACTTTTTTCTTCATTATTAGTTCATATTTTCTTGCCTTTTTTGCATGCTTATTAATTTTTTATTAGATAATAGACATTGTGAATTTCATTTTGTTGGGTGCTGGATATATTTGTATTCCTATGGCTATTCCTAACTTTGCTCTGAGACACAAAAAAGTTACTTGGAAACATCTTGATCCTTTCATTTCTTGCTCTTAAGTTTTGTGAAGTGAGGCCAGAGTAGCATTTTGTCTAGGACTAATTATGCTCCGTTTTGGAGGCAAAATTCTTTTGAGTTAGGCTCAATGCCTACTCAGTGCCCCATTAATCACACAGTTTTCCACTCTGGCTGGCTGGGAAATAAACTATTCCTACTTCTGTGTGACCTCCAGTGATTGTTCCCTATAATCCTTTCGTGGTTCTTTTCCTCACACACATGAACTGATTAGTACTTGGCTGAAAAGTTAATGGGACCCTCTACAGATCAGCAGACTGGTCTGCCATATGCTTTCTCTTCTTCCATAATTTGTTCTGAGCTCCCTTGGCCTCCCTGGGCTTCCAGTTCTGGATCCTCAAGTCAGGGAGTCCCTGCTCCTTGACAATAAGCAGTAAGCACGTAGAAAGCAGGAAGGTAGTAAACTGGAGCATTGTGGGGACCATCTCTTTTGTTTCTTATTTCTCAGGGATCACTGTCCTTAGTTGCCTGATGCCCAATGTCTTAAAAAAAATAATTGTTTCATACATTTTGTCCAGTTTTCAACTGTTTTAGATTGGAGGGTAAATCTAGTCACTGTTGTTGCATCTTGGGTGAAAGCATTCCAATTTATGTTTTTAAAGACTACTTTGCTGTGTGGAGAATAAACCAGAAGCCAAGTTATTTCTCTGAACATCAGGCTTGTTTGTTTTTTAACCAGTAAAATACAGGCAATGTAGGTAAAGCATACCCCACAGTGTTATTGTGAAAATTAAATGCGACAATACATACGGTGTATAAAGAAGATTAGTTGCACTCTTTCCTCCATGGTATAAAGATAATAAATAATATTTTAAATATCAATTTTTGTATCCACAAGTATAAATACTCAATTCAATCCCCTTGTAAGATGGCAAAATAATCTACCCAACAATGCCATCAAGATAGCAAGTCAAATAGAATTGGTTAAAAGATAATAGCAGCATATGTATGCCTATTACCCTGGTAACTTTTTACAAGAGGGGCCCACCATAGATGGGGGAGTCCTCAGAGAATTGTGAAGAGACTTAGGGAATAAAACTGAGAGGGAGCTTTTACACAGGTTTGCTTGTAGGCTTAAAAGCTACCTGTAGGACAGTCCAGCCATCTTGGAGCCAACTATGGTGAAACCGTTAGCGGAAACAATGCATGTTTATTATTTTGGAGCACACAGGCATCTCTAGAACAAAACTTCCCTGAGAGCAACACATTTAAGGACACAGCTGTCTATTGTCAAAACAGGGAAGAAAGAGAGAAGCTGTCTGAATTTTAAATCAGTCTTCATCTTTATAGTTCTGGAATATATGAGCACACATGAACCCTCCTCCTTTTTATACATAAGAACAGATTACCACTCCCCCGTCCTTCCTCTACAAATGACTGAAACAAAACTACATTCGTTTTCAGCTACACTGCAGGAAATGCTTGCTCTGATCTTTGGCTGTATCATTTCCAACATTGCAATCTTGAGCCAACTCTAAGATAAGCAGTTATTATTTTAACAGTTTATCAAGCAATTTCCAAGAGGCTTCCATTTGCTGTTTGTGTTGGGAAGTTGTTTCTGCCTAAGATTATATGTGCTCCGAGCAGTCTTTGTGGTCAGAGCCCTTACCGAGCCAATGTAGCTTACTCCAAGCTTTCACATATGTGAGAGCTCACTTTGGGTACATTTTCTTTTTTTTTTTTTTTAAACAAAACTGGATGATTAGCAAATCCCACAATGAGGTAAGTCCCAGCTCAGTCCCTCAAATGTTTACCAGCTACTTTTTGGCTGCTGGAATATTTATCATAATAAGCAAAACCTTAATCAAATCAGCAAAGGTTTTCAGTTGCAGCATTCAAGTCCTCTTGCTCCAAATTCACGCTGGCTGTCTTCATCAGTACTGATATCTCCATGCAAATAACAAGGGAGGGAAATAAAACCCCTTTTTTCAGTGAAAGACAAAGTAACAAATAATGGCAAATTTTTCTAGCTTTAGGATTCATAAAAATGAGCATATTGTGGTCTCTCTAACCAAAGTGATCTAATTCCCAGAAAATAGCTGATCGTATCTGCTGAACTGGTCTCACTCCCTGCTGTATTTTCTATTGCAATTCTCACTTTGTTCATGAAACAGCAATGATGATTTAGAGTGACATGTTGTTGCTATGGAATCTTATTTCTCTTGCTTTTAGTCTATTGAGGACGTGTGAGCTCTTAAACGTCTCTGCATGAGTTATTGCTCAAACACACTGAAGCACTGATGGCCTGGGCAGCTGTTCAAACCCAAACTCAAACCAGGGGTGGTTACAGAGTCAAAGGTTGGGGTTAGACTGTGCAGCCCATAAAATAAAAACCAGGCAAATGTGTAAGTCATGGCCTGTAAATTTATCTTGGAGGATTTTGATGATTCGAGCATTTACCACTGTAGTTAGTTAGTCCCAGCATTTAGAGTTGTGCATTATTCTCTGTCTGACTTACTTCACTCAGTAAGAAAATCTATATCGCTTATATGTGGAACCTAAAAAAAGGGTACAAATGAACTTATCTATAAAACAGAAACAGAGCTACAGATGTAGAAAACAAACTTACGGTTACCAGGGGTAAGGGGGAGGAGGGATAAATTGAAAGATTGGGATTGACATATACACACTACTGTATATAAAATAGATAACTAATAAGGACCTACTGTATAGCACAGGGAACTCTACTCAATACTCTGTAATGGCCTATATGGGAAAAGAATCTTAAAAAGAGTGGATATATGTATATGTATGACTGATTCACTTTGCTGTATACCTGAAACTGACACAACATTGTAAATCAACTATACTCCACTAAAAATTTTTAAAAAAGAAAACATCTCTGTATCTTTTTAATAAAGTTCTGCCAATAATCAAAAAAGATAATAATAATAAAAGTTGTGCATTATTTATTCCATATATGGCATACTGAGTTATTTCTCTTGCCTAATTTTCATAGGCAGAAGTGGTATGTATTGATGAAGATTCATCCTCTCGTGACCTGGCAACTCAGATCTCCACACCAAAAAGAGAGAATCAGCTCAGTTGCCCTGATACCTCACTGCTTGTTACCTCACTGAGGGATTCATAGCATTTCCCTAGAATGTAACCTCCATGAAGACAGGGACATTGTTTTGTTTACTGCTGTCTACCTAGCACTTTAAATGGAGATGATGCGTAACAGATGATCAGTAAACATTTGCTTGAATGGCTTAATAGAAACTTATTGGAAGGGATGTAAACACTGCTGATTTGCCTTCCCACCCATTTCCAGGGTCTCTCCTACAAAGTGATGCCAAATGATCTTATATCTTCTGGAACCCCTGCAGACATGAGACACCCCCCCCCCCACTACTTGGAAGGCAGTCCATTCCATTTATGAAGGTCTTTCACTGTTCTAAACTTCCATCTTATGTGGAATCACAGTCGGTCTCTTTGTGTCTTCCCTCTTTCATTCTTGTTCTTCCTTCCAGAATGACACTTTGTTTTTCCTGACACTGTTTCAGAGAGCAGGAGATGGTCTCACAGTTCCCTGTGGAGCCCAAATGGCTTGAAGCAGAGTATAATGGCTAAAGGGGTGTGACCCATAAAATGAGGAAGCAGCTCTTCTCCTATCGAACAGCTGATTTTCAGAATGCTGTTCAGACCTACCAATTTTAAAGATGGCATGATACTAATGGAGTAATTAGGTTTCATTATATTGCAAGAGGTTACTGGACCTTAGGGGGGAAAAATCTCCATTTTAATTTGGACTTTGTGGAATCTAGAATCTCAAGGAACTATATACTAATTTTGATCAGGTACAGACCTTGAAATTGAAACTGTAATTCATTAATCATATAGCTCTTTTTAAATTGAGTACGTACTCTGTACCATCCCTTATTTTCCAATGTTGTCTTAAGACTATATAACTAATAGCTAAGATTTGTTAAGTGCTTCATGCTCTACAAATGTTATCGCACTGAATTCTCATAGCAAACCTATGAATAGTATTCTAGTGTTATCTTCATTCTTATAAGAGGAAACTTAGTTTCAGTGAGGATGAGTAACACATGCAAGGTCACCAACAGGAATGTCACAGGGTCAGGCTTCAAACTCCGGTCTGTCTGACACCAAAGTGTTCTTAACCTGCAGGCGGTGTATTGCTAATGAGAAATAAATTCTTGCAGGGGCAAAACCCAAGTTCAACTTCTCTTTGGTGACAAGCTGTCTGATACACAGTTGGTGCTCAATAAATATATGTGGGACACATTTGGTGACAGTGGACTGAGGGTCAAAGCATGATTCACAACGTAACACTTTACACCTCAAATTCCATCTCTGTGAAACAAGTGACTTGGGCTGCATGATCTCTAGGCTGCCTCCCAGTCTTAAGAATGCATGCTGCTAGTCTAGGGATGAGGATGAATCTGAGTTTAGCAGCATAGACAAGAGGGAAGAGATTGCATGAGGAGCAACATGGACTAATACTGCATTCCTTTGAACAGAATGTTCCCTCTGCCCAAAATACCCTTTCCCACTTGCTCACTTGGCAAATGTCCAATGGTCAGCTCCACCAGCCTCCCCTCTGTGAAACTGTCCTTGACCTCTCCTCCAATGCACCCTTTCCCGTACACACACAAAATTATTCCTTCCTCATGGCCCCCAAGTCCACTGTGCATGATTTGTGATTATTTGATTGTGGGTCTGTCTCCCCATCTCACACCTCGACTTGAGCTCCTTACAAATAAAACCCACCTCCTTTTCATCTCCAGGCCCTGTCATGGAGCCTGGCATGTAAAGCAAGCCTTCCATAAATGTTTTGTGAGTGGCTAAATGAGTTAGCAGGCCATGTGTAGGGGAAGCAGAGGGGAACAATTTGATCTTAATAGAAAATTCATGTCAGAAAACAGTGAGAAGTTAAGTTAGTAAGTGAGGCTGAGACTTGAAGTCCAGAAAGCAGAGTTTAGGCTTGGTGCCCCAGGCAATGCCTCAGTTCCATTCTTGGGAAGGCAAGTGACAGTGAAAAGAAGAATCCTATTAGGAAAATTAGTAGAGACATGGTCTCTCATTTAAAAAATGAATAAAGGTAATGAACTTGCTTTCTTCCTTAGCATACTCTTAATAAACCCATAGCTCATTTATTATATTGGACACTTATATGAATAAAAACAGAGTCTGATTTGGAGGTGTCTTTCTGATTTTAAGTTAATGAATTTTTAATAAATCACTAACACAACAAACAAACATCTTTAACCAGGATAAAGCAAGTTTGAATGAGTCTAAACAGTTGTTGATAGAATGTGCCGCACCCAGCTCAGCACCGGGCACATACCAAGTGCTCACTTAGTATTCTTTGAATGTCAAGTTCATTTTGCACGTGGTTGCATTTACTCTGGTTTTTCTCATGCATGGAGGATAACAGCAGTCCCCAGGTCTAAACACAGTGATTCTTTTAGAAGATTAAAAAAATAATTAAAGATTGAAAGATCTGTAGTGTTTGTGTTTGGAATACAGAACATATATGTATATTTATATTAATATGCTTATCTTTTAATTCTCTGAGGTGTAAAACAATATTAAAATACATGCCTAGGAGAGCACATGTCAAACAACTACAGTACATGGTAGCTCAGAAATGCATTCATCACCAGCCAGACAACCTATACCAAGGATAAGCAACTGAACAGATGACATTACTTTAAAAGCCAAACAAGTCCCTTTTATCTTGGAGCATCTCAGAGAAGCTAGCACTGGAAGACAGTCCAGTCAGTTCAAGTCCGTTGATGGAAGTGGTTTAGCCATGTTTCCCCAGGTGGAAGCCATATTGCCATGTACTTGCATCATTTTGCAATCATGGGATTTAAACTCACAAGCAATTTCAGAATGCAGAATTTTCTCCTTAATGCGAAGAAGAGCAGAAAGATGTGTGCGGTGTGGTGTGTGTGTGTGTGTGTGTTTAAAATGAGGATGGCCTAGGAGGACTCTTCTGTGATATTTGGAATCTGAATTTAAGTAATTAAATCCTCAGTGACTAAGCATGATACTATTAGACAAACAATATGTGATGCAATGGATAATGATCTCATTTAGACCACCTGTGAGTCCACATTTATGTCTTGGAAAGGGTGAGGTTCTATCTTGACTCCTAGTCTCTTATAAGGATTTCCATAATTGTACAGCTCTGCTGATGGTTTATCTCTACCTGTGTGGAGGGCTCTGCAGTCCTCCAAAGCTTGGCTTTCTTATGCATATTTATCACTTTAAAATTTACAGGTAATTGCTAGGATATTATTTCAGAAATAAATAGAGATCAACTCCAGTTCCCAGTGCTCTCATCCACAGGACTAAAGGGAGGTGGCAGGCGCTTTCCTTATATTCAGATATCTTGTCATAATATAAATTTTAGCCAGAAATTCGATATTATATAAAAGGACTTTGAACCAAGTCCTAGTTATTAAAATCCTAAAAGATCTCATGATAGCAGGGCCTCATTTCTTGTGTGTATTCTATAGGTGCTTGTAAATTTGGTAGGTGTATCTGAATTGTGTCAAAAGGATCCCATTCTTCATTAATGTTCGTGTATATTTCAAAGATAACTTATCTTCATTCCTGATTTTGATCTTCCTTTGGTAGTGGCTTCTAACTCTCTAGATTTATGCTTCCCTGCCCCTAGCCCCTTTGAAAGCAGTTAATATTTCCAGCTAGTTTCAAGTACAGTGTAGTGGAACAGAACTTAGGCTTTGGAGCTTGTGGTAGTTATTAGTATGTTCATTAAGTATTTCTGATTCTCCTTTTAGGCACAAAAGATTTTCACCTCTCTGCCCCCCTGAAGATAAGAAGGTCTGCATGACTCCTTTTGTTCAAGGAAATGAAAGTGTAAATGATGTGGCCACTTCCAGGGGGAAAGTTTAGGAGCTTACATGTGATTTGCCACACCATTCTTTCTTTTTTTTCTTGCTTCCCCAATCATGGAAGCCTGGATATGACACCCCCTTCAGATGAGGTCCCCTGGTGAGGACAATACAGAAGAGAATCCTTAACTCACATGACATAACATTTGTTATTTTTAAGCCACTGAGAATTGGCGGTTAGCTGTTATTGCTGCAGAACCTAGCTTATCCTGACTGATATGGGGCTGGACAGGCCTGGGCTCAGGTCCTTGGACAGATTATGGGACTTCTCCCACCCCCTCAGAGAGTCACGTGAGGATTAAATAAATGTACACGAGCAAAGTGGTTGCCCCAACGAATGTATATAGCAATGTTTGTTCCTTGGCCTTCCTTTTTCTTCCTTTACCTGTGAGGAGAGAGCTAGTGTCTTATTTATCACCTGATTGTGTCCAGAATAAGCCCTGGAATCCGGAAGGTACTTGAATAAATAAATGAACACACAGAAACATTTACATGCACTTAGAGAGGACTTATTTAAAAGATCCTTTAGCAACCCTTTTGCAACATGAATGTTCTTTTTTTCCTGCTCATTTCCTTACATCAGGTTTTCCAAGGCACAGTCAGACAAGAAGACAGTTTGGATGAGGAGGAGAGGACATGGTGCTGGGATTTTAGCTCTGGCTCAGCCAGTTGCTGGCCCGGGTGATCCTGGACTTGAGAGGGACAACGTGCAGCATCCCAAGTGAAGGTGGCAATGGCCCCACCGACCTCTTCTTCATCCGGTCCTCTTCTCTGCTCTGAGCATCACATTTGAGGGGGACATTAACAAACAGGAATGCACACAAGTGGCAGGTGATGGGGGCGGGAATGGAAGGCAGGTCAAGATGCTGAGAAGTTGGGAAGCCCTTGTTTATGGCTCCAAATTCCCTCTTGCTATTGTAAGGTTAATTGCACATAGAAACTGTTTGTGTTCTCAGTACTTTAGTGGACAAAGTAGGTAAAACTGTTGCAACCTGATAAACCAGAGTCTGTGCTATGACCCAGGGATACAGCACACAACACAAAGCATTTTTAGTAAGGGCAGTAACTTCCTCATTCTCTTGTTTAGAAATCACAGGGGGGAAAGCAACCTGAAATTATCTAGCAATCAGAAAGATGGAAAATCAGGAATATGGAATTTTGTCACCCCATTTTATAAATAGGCAGCATTAGCAAAGGCAGACAGGAACCAGCCCTCGAAAGGAGGAAGGGAAAGCCACCGGGGAAGGAGGAGGTGGTTACGAGCCTTGGAGCCAGGGACCAGGCTGGCTTCTTCTGCAGACATCTGGGGGCTGCTGCTCTGAGTCCAGAGGAGGAACTGAGATGCCAGGGGAAGATACTGCAGAAATGTGCTTGATGCCAGGGTGCCTGAGCTTCATGGACAAAAGCAGGATGGAACTGAGGAGAAAATAGAATCTTCTCAATTAATCAAGGATAGAAGGATCCAAACCAAGAAAGATTGACCTCTGAGGCTAGCCTGAGATATTAAGGTCAAGGATTCTTTGTAATATGTTTTAAAATAAAAATTGACTTTACTTAGTTAGACCTATAATTGTCTCCACTGTATACTTTGTTCTCTGAGCAACTCCTACATGATGGAAAGGTAGCTTTCACCATATTCAGGACAAGTGGGGCAGGAAAAAGTTATTGATGACGTTAATTCAGTAATTCCACAACAAGCTTTGAACACCTATTAAGTGCCAGGCAACAAACTAGGTACTAGTGATATAGAAATTAGAATGAAATTCCCTGTCCTAAAGGATGTCCAGGGGTAGTGGGGGAGATGGATTCAGAAATAGGTAATTAGATAATTAAATGCAATGAGGAGGTGGGCCAAGGGATTCTGGAGGCATCTGGGAAGAGCACCTAGCCCAGGGGAAAGGCACGAAGAGCAAGAGATTGGAAGGTCAGGGAAGAGAGGACCTCAGAAGCAAGTCTTAGAGGATGAGCAGAAGTCAGCCAGGCAGCCAGCAGGAGCCCAGGTGGGATGGTTACTCAGGGCCGCAAGGGGGCACCAGAAGAGGCGGGAGGTAAGACTGGGAGGGCCTTGATGGGGCTTGGACTTCATCTGAGGGAAATGGGGGGCCTTTAAGGCTTTTCTGTGGGGAAGTGACTCTTTCACCTTTTTACAAATATTCTTTTTAGGAAAATGGCTCCGGAGGTTGGGGGAGGTGGATTTGAAGGGGGAGAGTGGAGGCACAGTCATGAGGCTGTGGTTATATCACTGTGAGATATGAGGAGGCCTGAACTGCAGCCATGGGAGCTGGGAAGCGACCCCGGCCAAAGTCCCAGGATGTAGTGAGCCTCAAGCTCTTTCTTGGTTTGTTTGTTTATTTATTTTAATTTTTATTTTATATTGGAGTATAGTTGGTTAATATTTATTTTATTTATTTTTAGCTGCTTTGTTTTATGCTGGAGTTTTTAATTGAAGTATAGTTGATTTACAATATTATATTTATTTCAGGTGTATAGCATAGTGACTCAGTACTTTTATAGATTATACTCCATTAAAAGTTATCACAAGAAAATGGCTATATTTCCTTGTGCTGTACAATATATCCTTGTTGCTTATCTATTTTATACATAGTAGTTTGTCTCTCTTAATCCCGTATCTTTAATTTGACTCCCATTTCCCTCTCCCCTCTGATAACCACGTTTGTTTTCTATATCTGTGATTCTGTTTCTGTTTTGCATATATACTCATGTGTAGCATCTCCTAATCTCCACTTTTAGTGATATCATACAGTGTTTGTCTTTCTCTAACTTATTTCACTAAGCATAATATTCTCTAGGTCCATCCATGTTGCTGCAAATGGCATTATTTCATTCTTTTTTATGGCTGAGTAATATTCCATTGCATATATATACCACAACTTCTTTATCCATTCATCTGTTGATGGACACAGTTTGCTTCATATCTTGGCTACTGTGAACAGCACTGCTATGAACATTGGGGTACATGTATCTTTTCAAATTATTGATTTCATTTTTTCCAGATATATACCCAAGAGTGGAATTGCTGGATCATATGGTAGTTCTATATTTAGTTTTTTGAGGAACCTCCATACTGTTTTCCATAGTGGCTGCACCAATTTACATTCCCACCAACAGTGTAGGAGGGTTCCCTTTTTCCACATCCTCTCCACATTTGTTATCTGTAGACTTTTCAATGATATCCATTCTGACAGGTGTGAGGTGATATCTCATTGTTGTTTTGATTTGCATTTCTCTAATAATTAGCGATGTTGATAGTCTGTTAGCCATCTGTATGTCTTCTTTGGGAAAAAAATGTTTACTGAGGTCTTCTGTCCATTTTTTGATTTTTTTTTTCATATTGAGTTGTATGAGCTGTTTCTTGGTTTGTTTACTCATCCCATTCCTTCAATAAAATTTAGAGTGACGTTTATGGTGGGGCAGCAGGGGTGGAGGGTCAGAGAAGGGTAGCTCAGACCAGAGGTCCAGGTCACATTCGTCCCCTGCTCAGAGAGTCACTGAGTGGAGTCTTCCTTTTTGATTGCTCCTTTGCTGATGCAAGGACAGATGGTGGTCGGGGGGAGCCTCCCATTCTGGAACACGCCTGCCCACTCCACAGTTCTTGCTGGAATTTCTCTTTTGGAGACAGTGACTAGAATGAGTGCTGTATCTCCTGGGAGCTCCTGGGAGCTCTCGGGCTCTGTGGAACCATCTGCACCCAAGGGGTAGAGGGACAAGGGTAGAAATGGCTGCCAGTGTTTGGAAGGTGTGCATGGGGTGGGGGTGGGTGGCATTTAGACCCATATTGACTTTCAAATTCAGAGTTCTTTGGGATTTTGTCACTAGTGTAGAACCAGCAACACCATCCTCTTTGGTGCTGTGTTTTTATAGGATGGTTCCAGAGGATTCTCAAGAGAGATGTAATGCAGTGGCTGTGTAAAGGAGGAAAGCAGTTTGGTTCTTCTTGCAAAGAAGCGGCAGTGGTGGTAATAGTGGGAATGGGATGAATGCCTTTGCCTTTCATTACGAATGGTTGCCATCTTGCTTCCTCATTTTCTCTCTCACTCCCCAAGGTGCTTGCTCTTAGGAGAGGAGGTGCCACAAGTGGGTACTGGCTCCATGGATGGGACCCTCTCTGGCTCCAAAGATACAGATGAGCCTGGAGGGACCTAAATTTAGTGTTGGCTCTGCCCACTAGGCTCTTTTCCTTGGTGCTGAGGTTAATACCTGTTGGTATTTTAGGGTGTGACCAAGGGAAGCAGTATAACCACAGGAGACACAGAGCAACAGGAGGGAGGACACTGAGCAGGGGAAGTAAAGATAGTTGGAGGAGAAAGGGATATATTTTCCCCTCTTACCCCAAGTATTGATGCAACCAAATCTTTTAGAGCATTAGTTGTCTACAACTACTATGGCAATTATTCAGGAAGGACATTGGTGTCTGAGTTTACACCTTAAAATAAGACCAACTTGTATGTGTGATTAATCAATGAGTGCTGTACTTCTGTGCCCTGATCAGTCCCCAGATGTCTTTCTATTATCACAGAAGCTCAAAGAAGGAATGAGTAGGGAGCCTATTATTGTTATTATAGCTAACATTTATTAGGCACTCACTTTCAACCCAGAGGGTGTGAATTTGTTCTTGCCAAGGTTACTAATGACCATCATATTCCCAAATCTGGTGGATACTCCTCTCTGTCCTCATTTCACCTGGCCTCTCAGCGGCATTCATCACATGGCACATCCTTCCTTTTTACAAGTCTCTCTTCCCCTGGTCCTGAGATGCTGCTCTCTCCTGGTTGACCTCTGACCTCACGACACCTCATCTCAGTCTTCTCGCTTGTTCTGTTTTCTTCATCTGAACTCATAAAATTGGTGTTTCTCTAGATCAGGGCCTAAGCCTTCCTCTCTTCTTTCTCCTCATTTTTGGCTAAGTGACCTCATCCTTTCCCGTGGGTTTAGATGCCACTAATGCTGATGACTCCAAAATTTATATTTCCTGCTAAGATCTCTCTCTTCTGACTTCCATACTCATGTCTGACCACCAACGTGACATTTCCATGTGGATGTCTCCCAGGTAGACGTAACTTGTCCAAAATCTAACCCTTGATCCCCCCTCCTCTCCAAACAAATTCTCCCAGCATGTTCTGCATCTTCTCTCTCCTCATATCCATCAGCAAGTTTGATCCATTTTATCTCTGCTCCTCTTCATCTCCTGCCACCTCCTCCTCAGCCTCCATCATCCCTTCCCTGCATTTCTGTGGTGGTTTCTATAATAACTGGCCTCCCCATACCCACACCTGTCTCCTTATAAGCCATTTTCCACACAGCAGCCAGAATGGTTATTAAAACATGGAAAACAACTCCTGTCACTCTGCTGCTGCAAGTCCTCCAGGGGCTTTCTTTGAACTTTGACTACAATACAAGCTCCTTACTTTAGCCTTCAAGTTGGCTCACATGGTGCCTATCTTTTGTCCTTTAACCCACTTGCTCTTTCCATCTCGGACTCACATTCTCTTAGTTTCTAGAACCATTTAGATTTTTCTGACCTTGGGATCTCTGCACATTCCTGGAATGCTCCTCTACTTGGAAACATGGCTGGGTATTTTTCATTCTTTAGGTTGCAACTTACCTGTCACCTCCCTCCTTGATCTAAAATATATCTCTACTGTCATTCTTTGTCAAACAATGCTGTTTATATCTTTCATGACTCTAATTATAGTTTATAATTTTTTGGTCTCTTTGTTTAGTTATTTGTCTTCTTGACAAGCCTGTAAACACATGTGTTCTGTTGACTTCTTTTTATTGCCACAACTAACACAGTGCCTTGCATGTGACAGGGGTTCAGTACATATCTGTTGAATGAAAGAGTGTCAGGCCTGCACTAAGTCCTCTATGTATGTTATTTTAACTAATGTTCATAAGACATCTGAAAGGCAGATGTTATGACCAAGAAAAAAAAAAAGGTTTATAGGCGGGAAATACTGTGCCCAAATCCACAGAGCCTACAGGTGGAGAAGCTAGGACTTGAACTTAGATTGTCAAGCTCCAGGACCTGAGGACTCACCTCACTGTACTTCATTTCTGCTGGGGTGTGTAGGAGGATGTGTAAGAAGGAGAAAGGAAATGATCCTGTCTTTAACTTTAGCTCAGTCACACTTTGTGATTTAGAAGATCTTGATATGGAGATCCTGGCTCCTTTCTCCAGACTGTTAAATCACCTGTTTCAGAGGGGTTGTTTTCAAAGATAAAACAGGTTTGAGTCTCTGAGGTTTGAGTTCAGTAAAGCCAAGAAACCATTTAAACCCATCTTTCCTTTATTAGCACACTGTCACCTCTCTAAACTGGCTGTGCAATTTCATGATCTGATTCTTGTGATTTGATCCTGCTTCATCTCTCCATATCTATATTGGAAAGAATAGATCACCCAAGTCGGCAATTTGTGATAGTTCACTGTGACTCAGTTTCCCATAGCTCTAGAGTGCAATGTCTAACACACATCCATCCCCAAGATGTCAGCATGGCTCCAGATACTAGACCAGGTAACAACTTTGGACAGATTTGAAAACAGTACCCCTCGATCTCTACCAAAATCCCAATGACTTTTTTGAAAAGAAGAATTATCCTCGGATTCATGTGGACTCTTAAGGGATTCCAAATAAACAAAATAATCTTGAAAAAGAAGAACAAAGTTGGAGGTCTTACACTTTCTGATTTAAAAACTTACTACAAAGCTGTGGTAATCAAAACAGTGTGATATTGTCATAAAGACAGACTATAGACCAATGGAATAAAATAGAGAGTCCATAGAAAAATCGTTGCATATATGGTCAAAGGATTTTTGACCAGGATGCCAAGACCATTCAATGGGGAAATATTTTTTAACAAATAATGCTGGGAAAACTAATAAATAAATAACACGGGACCCTTACCTTACCCATGTACAAAAATTAACTCAAAATGGATCTAAGACTTAAATGTAAGAGCTAAAACCATAAAACTAGAAGAAAATATAGGCGGAAAACTTCAAGACTTTGGATTTGGCAATGATTCTTGAATATGATACCAAAAGCACAGAAGACAAAAGGAAACATAGACATGTTGGCCTTCATCAAAATTAAAAACTTATGTATCAAAGGACACTATCAACAGAGTGAAAAGTTAACCCATGGGATGGGACAAAATATTTGTAAATTGTATAACTAATAAGAGATTCATATTCAGAATATATAAAGAACTCCTATAATTCAACAATAGCATAAAACAAATAACCCAGTTAAAATATGGGCAAAGGACTTGAACAGATATTTCTTCAAAGAAGATATACAAATGAACAATGAGCACATGAAAAGATGCTCAATATCCCTAGACCTTAGGGAAATGCAAATAAAATCATAATGAGATACCATTTCACAATCACTAGGATGGCTACTATAAAAAAGAAAGAAAGAAAGAAAGAAAGAAAGAAAGAAAGAAAGAAAGAAAGAAAGAAAGAAAAGAAAGAAAGAAAGAAAGAAAGAAAGAGAAAGAAAGAAAGAAAGAAAAGAAGAAAAGAAGGAAGAAAGAAAGAAAGAAAAAGGAAGGGAGGGAGGGAGGAAGGGAGGAAGGAAAGGAGAAAAGGAAAGAAAAGTGTTAGCAAAGTTGTGGAGAAATTGGAACCCACGTGCATTGCCGGTAGGAATGCAAAATGATACAGCAGCTGTGGAAAATGTATGGCAATTCCTCAAAAAATTAAACCACATGATTCAGCAATTCCACTTCTAGGTACAAAGAAGTGAAAGCAGGGACTTGAACAGATATTTACACATCCATGTTCATAGCAGCTTTATTCATAACAGTCAAAAGGTGGAAGCAACCCAAGCGTCAGCTGATGAATGAATGGATGAACAAAATGTGGTATATACATAGAATGGAAAGTTTGACACATGTTACCACTTATGTGAACCTTGAAAACATTATGCTAAGTGAAATAAGACAGGAACAAAAGGACAAACATATGATTGTTCTTGTATGTGTAACTATTCAGGTTCAAAGGGACAGAAAGTAGAATGGTTGTTACTAGGGGCTAGGGGAAGAATGGAAATGGGGATTTATTGTTTAATGGGTACAGAGTTTCAGTCGGAGAAGGTGAAAAAGTTCTGGAGATGGATAATGGTGATGGCTGTACTACAATGTGAATGTAATGCTACAGAAGTGTAGACTTAAAATGGTTAAAATAGTAAATTTTATGTTACATATATTTTCCCAAAATAAAAAAAGAAAAGAAAAAATATTTAACTTTCCCCCCAATTATATTTTGATTTACAGCTAAAATTGCGTGTGGATGCTGTGCTAAGCTGCACAGATGCCACTTTCAGGACTGGGGGACGACATGCTTCTCTACTTGGGAGGATGCTCTCAGCTGTTAGCCTTGAGAAATTGCCCTTGGCTGCAGAGAGCTGTCTCTCCCAAGGTCAGGTTCAGCCTAAATCTGATGACTGTTCCATGCCAGGACACTACAGCTGGTTTCACAGCTCCCAGGGGCTGACTGACACCTTGTTGTGCCTGCGGTATGGCTCAGCTTCTCCCTCTTTCCAAACTGTTTTCTTCCCTTCGTATACAGGGTTGAAAGCACTCTCTAATAAAGTGTCTGCAAAATTTAAAAAAAAAGAAGGAAAGAAGGAAGGAAGGCAAGAAGGGCGGGAGGAAGGAAGGAAGAAAGAAAGAAAGAGAAAGAAAAGAAGGAGGAAAGAAAGAAAAAAAGAAACATCACCCCTTCCCTGAGATTATTTACTTGCACTTGACACAAAAATTGTCCTAACATCTGGTTAAATATATGATGAGTGGGGCTTGAAAGGCACCCCTTGAAGTTGTGCAGCGCACAACCCTCACAAAGAAGTAGTGGTTTCTGTGTCAACCTTTCTCATCCCTTGGCTTTTGGAGTCCCCAGCATCATTCAGCTGGATCAACGGATGAGTGTGCACTAGTCCTTAACCAGGGCCTGAGCCAGCCTTGAGCAAGGAGGGAAGCATGTCAGTGGCCTCAGCCCCATCACACCGTAGAAGTTAGAAGTCACTTCTCATGTCAACCAGATCAGGAATATGAGAAGCTAGGAGAGAGCTCTGAGGGCTCCCTAGAGACTCACTCCTTAGCTCTGTGGTCCTCTCTTTCCTAGATCACACTCACCTCTTTGGGCATGCCTCTGTTTCCCCAGCCTCTCCTAGCCCCAGGTCACTGTCTTTGGCTTTGGGCTTAGGCTGCTGAGTTTCCCAGAATGCATTTTGCTCATGTCAAATGTTTAAACTGAGTTCCTCGGATTTCTGTGGGCTCTGAGGTCTTGCCTTGGTTCTCCTTTTCAACACCAACAGGAAAGAAGCCTTAAATGAGGAAAAACACTTGTGAGGGCACTTGACTCTAGATCAAGTTCATTTTTTCAGGTAGTCTAAGTTAGACCATAACGTAGTGGTGATGGTGAGCAGGAGTTAGCGGCAAATTAATTTACTTTATAACCTAATAATTAAATCCTCATATTAAAGAGAAGAGAAGAAAACCTCCTTTCAAGGTTCCTTCTCCCTCAAGCTTGTCTTCCTGTTACTATCCTTACCACATTCCTCCATTATCACATGGCTCCTCTAAGCAGTGGTCCACATCCCCCGCTGCTCCTTCCTGGCCAGTCTTCCGTTCCTGGGACACTGATGTCTCCCCTTCCCCATGAATGCTGCTCTCTCAGAGACCACTCATGACTTCCCAATGGTCAAATCCAGGAAACTTTTAAGTCTTCTTATATGAGCACTTCAAAACTTTCTTCTCCTTTCGATTTGGTGACATTATAATGTTCCAATTCTCTATCTCTCTGTGTTTTCACTATTTCTTTGGCAGTTCCGTCTGCCCACAGCTTAAATATTAATGTTCTCTAGGCTCCTTTCCATCTGACTGTTCGTCTTCTGTACATCTCCACTTGGATATCCCTCAAACGTCTCAGAATTAGTATGTTCAGAGCTGACACCATTGCTCCTTTGCTTATTACCTTGTCTAAGTCTGCCCTTCCTCTTCCACTCCCTGTCAAGGTTACCAGCAGCTACTTAACTGCCCACACTGGAAGCTTTGGAGTCATTACTTTCTTGAGATCTTGGCCAGATATCCCTGAATCAGAGATGTTTCCCCTGGCTCCCCTGTACAAAATGCTAGTCCCCACAGAACTCCCTACCCCTGTACCCCTCTTTATTGCTCTCCTTTGCACATATTACCATCTACATACTAGATATTTGTAGATTAATTTCTATCTTCCCCATAAGAACAGAAGTCCATGAAGGCAAAGATACTCTTTTGTCTACTGCTATGTCTTGAGTGTCTAGAGCAGTGCTGGGCACCTAGTTGATACTGAATAAGTATTTGTTGAATGAATGAAAGCAATTCTGATTTCTTCCCCTGCCTCAGACCCCCATCTTCAGAAAGTTCCAAAGTTCTGCTGTTTTTTGTCTTGGAAATATTTCTCAAATCTGTGCTCCTGTTGGCTTCCTTCCCCAGGGCCACTGCCTAGGATCAGGACCTGCCAGCCCATCCAGAGAGCACTGTCATAGCTTCCTGGCTGGTCTTCTTGCTGTGGCTGATTTTATAGCCCATTCTCTGCTTTATGAGGGAAGCTCCAACCTCTAAAACAGTCCTGAGTGTCTCCTTCCTCTGCTTCAGTCCCCTGGCTATTCACTCGCTAGATGCTCATTAATGTGGGCCTGACAGCCTGGGACTCCCTCTGGGGAGAGAGGTCTGGGGAGGGACACAGTTTTGTCTCATTTCAAAGTGAGGTCCAGGAAAGGATTGACACTCAGAGCTCACAGATGTGGGCACTGACAAGTGGAGAGCTGACGAATTGGACACAAGTGATGGATCCTGTTAAAAGAACACAGGAGAGATACATGGAGTGTGGACTGGAATGCCTGGGGGCCAGAAGTCTAGAATGAATCATCACAACAGAGAGCAGCAGCCCCACAGGGAAGGGAGGGGCTGGGGGGGGTTCAGTCATGCTGAAGTAAGATAGGACTTCCACACCTGCCTACATTAAAAAACTAAAAATAGGGACACTTGGGGAGGAAAATAGTAAGGAATCTTTTAATTCTATGGATAGGCACTATAGGGAGGGAGGTTTGCAGAGAAGGTTGTGTCTCTCACTCTTGGTAAAATTAGAAATAGAAAAATTTTATCTTGGGTATCCCAACCTTCACTTTCTTCCCTTTCCCCTCAAGCCTGTTCTCTCCATCTTTCCCTGCTATCAAAACCTCTTCCTTAAGAAAGAGTCTAATATATTTATCCACTTACATTTACAAGGCCAATGTGGTAATTTTACATGTTAGCATGTCTGAAGCCAAATATGCTAAATACAGCAACCATTAAAAACACCACCAACAACTATATAATTCACTGTACCCAGCACAGGACTAAATACAGTGGTTGTTCAATAAATACTTATTAAAAGATGTTCAAAAAACATTACTGATATTATTAAACTCTGGAAACAATCTAAATATCCAACAGTGGAGAAACCATTGAAGAGCCATCAATATGAAGAAATACTACATAGCTATAAAGGATTTCAAAGGACTTTTTAACAAACTGGAAAAATGCTTATAATGAGACGTTAGGCACTGCTATACTATGTCAATGATAAAAATCATATGCATATAGAGAAGACTTAGAAAATCTGTGGGTATCTCTGGAATCTGTGGGATTCTTTCTACTTCTCTGTATTTTAAAATTATTTATAGTTGGTATGAGGGAAATATTACAAAAATAAATGTTGTGAAAGATAGATTTGGGGGAGGAAGTACTTTTCAGGGGCCCCTGTATTTCAGCCTGTTGGTTTGGCCCACCAGGGTTTAGTATACAGGAGGGGAGGGGAAGGGGTGCCAGCCTCTCCAGTAACAGAGGCTGGCTGGTTAGCCAGCAGAGAATGGGTTTTTAAAGAGTGATACAGCAGTGGAGAGTCTGACCTTTAAAGACAAATGGAGTGCATGGTGATGTTGGTGCACTGGTGCTTTGAACATAGACAGGCAGCCTTCCTCTGGGAGGGTTTCACTGTGCTAGGCTAGTAGGCTAGTCCAGCATCTAGGACACCGTGAGCTCCTTTTTCTGCCTCACCTTTTGTTCTGTAAACACTCAAACCTTGCTCAGGTGCTGAAACATGTTTATTTTCACCTTGCTCCCCCACCCTCTTCTGTTTAAAATAACAGCTGGAAGATTCATTGAAACTCTTTGCGTTGGTACCTCAGTGATATTCTATATTAAAATCTTTAAAAATTGAGGTTGTATGCCCTTGTAAGAAAATATTATTTAATATTGTGCCTATACCGTAAAACCTACATAAAAAATCTTGGTTATCTTTATAAAGAGACCACAGATTCCAGCATTTATAAACAAGAAAACATTTTCCTGTAGTTATTTCTGAAAATCCCTTCTAAACATCTGCGTTTTCCTTCTAACTTAAGTTGCTTCCCACCTCCTTCCCCTGAGATCTGCTGCCTCTCTGTGGGAGAGCAAACTTCATAGCCAGTATAAAACAAACAAACAAACAAATTAACAAAGAAAACCCCACAACAGCAATCCCCCTCCTCCAAATTTCTAATTTCCTGCACTTAAAACAACTAAATCCTAGGCTATCCTTATAATTCAAGGATCTTAGGATCTAAATGAAGGATTCGACAACTTTGAAACCCTACACAAACCCAAGATTTTACTTTTATTATTTACTAGTTATTAAAGTATCCAACCTTCCTGATTAAGGAAGGCTGGATGGCAGCAAGGACCGCGGAGGCATAGTGTGAAAAGAAGAAATCCCAGTTCTGCCTGGAAGACTGCCTGTGAAAGAGCCCGACTCCTCCGGCAGTTCCACGTCGGGTTTTGCAGGCGGCCGCAGCTGCCTCCCCTGTCTCTCTTACCTCCTTGATGTTCGGCACTATTTGTGGCCGGCGTGGTGGAAGGACACAGTGAGGTTCTCACCCCCGCCCCCAACTCCCATCCCCAGTTCCATCAAAGCGAACCCGGGCCAGCGCAAGGATCTCCGAGTTGCGAATGTGCTGAGGCTGGGACTGTCACTCATTCTCCGATCAGCGCGTGAACGCAGCTCGGCGGCGGCTGGCAGGAAACAATTCTGCAAAAATAATCATACTCAGCCTGGCAATTGTCTGCCCCTAGGTCTGTTGCTCTGCCGCTGTCCACACTCGCTGCACGGGGGGGGGGGGCAGAGAATTTACCGCGGCAAGAACATCCCTCCCGGCCAGCAGATTACAATGCTGCAAACTAAGGATCTCATCTGGACTTTGTTTTTCCTGGGAACTGCAGGTACATTTTCAAAATTAATATTCGCAATTTGATTTGAACCCTCCCCCAAATCCTCTCCCCGAGGAACGCTGTTATTTGGGGTGGTTTTACATGGAATGCTAAGGGTGGTCATTTTCGTTGAGCTGAGGAAGGAGCGCGTCGCCCTTGCTGCCCACCCGAACCCTCCCGGGCTGCCTGGACCGGGGCAGCCTCCCCGCGTAGCGAGTGTCGGGCGCCCCTCCAGCGCGCCCGCCCTTCTCACTTTGTGTGCCCGCTGCGCTGGGAGCGGAGCAGCCCGCTCCCGGGACGCTGCGGCCGCGCCGGTGATGGGCAGCGCTCCATCCCCGAAGGCGGGTGGCGGGCGGCGGAGCGGGGGAGGCCGCGGTCCGGTGGTGCAGCCGCACAGGCTCGGGTTCTGTGGGGAAGGGGCTTGTCAGCCCCGGTTCCGCGAAGAGTGAACAATAAGGCCGGGGCAGCCGCCCCCGATCGTTATTTCCCCGGGTCTAATAAAGTGGGGCTCGCCGCCTTTGCGCCTTTCCCCCCGGCCCCGGCCGAATAACGGTTTGAAAAATGGGGCGAAATGGGCAGAATCTCAGGGCTGTGTGGCCGTTGTTGCACCCCCGTCGGTATGACGTTAGTTTTTCATTTGCCAAATATCTGGTTAGTTGCAAAGCCTGCTCTCGGCCCGGAGCAAGGAGGGATGGGAGGATCGAGCGCCGCGTTTTGACAGGAGGAAGTGCGGAGGGGCGGAGGGCGAGGAGGGCGTGATCGGGGTTGCCTGGTGTGTGCGCGCGCGCGCGCGTGTGCGCGTGTGTGCCTTCACACGCACCGCGAGCCCCATGTTGCGTGGTGCGAGAGAAGAATGGCAGGTAGCCGCCCGAAACACCTCGCCCCAGTCTCCTTTCTTTGGGCGAGGTTCCTGACCCTGGCAAAGTGCGAACAATAGGAGCTGGGAGGAAGACAGTAGTGATGCTGCCGCGGGTTGCGGGGGCTGCGCCGCCGCCCATAAAACCTTGGCGGCAGGGAGGGAGGTTTATTTCATTTGGGGTATTTCCATCCCGGCCTCCCTGGAAGATTCTTCCGTGCGTGCCCACCCTTCCCTCCAGCTGCTCACCCCGCCCCACCCCACCCCACCCCACCCCAGGATTTGCGTTTTGGAGCTGACGGACGGGGAGGGGCAAGAAAACGAGCAGGAACCGGAGAGAGCTGGGTGGGGTGGGCAGACATTCTCGGTGGGGGGCGTGTGCTGGGAAGCGCCCGAGGAAAGCCGGGCGGAGGGGTCTGTGTGTTGTGGCCGCCGCTGCCAGCTGCCGCTGGAGCTGCCCTAGACGGCCGAGCCTGGGTCGGGGAGCGCGCGGGGCGGGCCGGGGAGCACCCAACGCGCCCCCTCCCCGGGCGGCACGAGAGACGCGCTCCGCCGCCGCCTCAGGCCAACTCGGGTCCCTCCCATGGCGACCAATCAGAGAGAGGCTGGCTGGGCGGGAAGCCGCGAGAGGCTTTTATTTCGGCGCGGGTGGCGGCCGGGAGCTGCCAGGACCGTCTCCCGGTGCTCCAGCGTAACGGTCTCTCTCGCCCCCCGCCGGGAGGAACCCCGCCCTGCGGCGGGGTCCCCAGCCTGCCCAGTTTCCGAGGAGATAAAATGGAGTCGAGGTGGTTACCGGGAGGTCTCCTGGTCTGGCCCGCCCGTGTTTCCCCACTCGTGCCTCCTTCACGCCGACTTGGAGCATCCCTCCCGCCCCTCTGGCACACACACACCCGCGGAACCGTCCAGACCGGAGCGTGCTGCCTGGGAGGGCGCAGAGGCTGGGCGCACCGACACGCGTGCGCTGACCGGCGGGCAGGGGGCGAAGCTGGGGGCGGGGCCTTGGAGGGGTGGTGAGGCCCCCAGTGAGGGGGAGGGGGAGGGGGTCGGCCAACCCCAGCGGGCTTCTCGCTCTGTACCGGCAGTCCCCGGGTCAGCTTCGCCCCCACCCACACCGCCCGGGCATGCCCTTTCCCATCGTGTCCGTGGGACTCCCGGGCGCGAGTTCCCCGCCCTGCACGCGGGGGGGCGTGTCTGGGACGTCCTCTCCTCTAGATGGGGGCGTAACGGTAGAGACCTGATCTTTGGTAGGCCTTTAGGGGGGATCGCCCAGACGCCCTTTCCAGCGTCGTGATGGGTGTAACTCTTGGTGTTGGGATCCCCAGGGAATCCCAGATTGGATGTTCAAGGCTGCCCAGGCAAGGGTGGCATTCTGACCGGTGTTTTCTGGAAGGAAAGCGTCCTCGTTCGTGGCCCTAGTAACGTGAGGATGGGAAGAAGGCAGAAGAGGAAACACATACAAGGTTGCTTAACAAAAGAAAGAAGTTGAGCGGTTTTCCAAAGAGAATTTTCCATTGAAGTATTGTTTTTACCATAGTTTAAAAAAAAATGTAGAGTTCAAGTCAAAGGGTCAGGACGAAAATAAAAACGAAAACACACACACATACGTTTTCTTGTTGTTGTTTTTTGGCCTGCAGTGTTCTGTCGTCTCCAGGGACAATGGTTGTTCAGTCTCTGCTCCACCGGGCGCACGTGAAAATTTAGATGTAAGGTGTGCTCACCTTAATATACCAAAGGAATCAGGTCTGCTGCCCCTCTGTCATTTTGGTGTCTTCTGCTCCTTAGGAATAAAGTGAAACGTTGTGGAATTACACAGCAAATTTGAGTTTATTCTAGCTGCAGTTTTAGGTGTTTTGTGGAAAAATTGTTTGATGGAATTATCTGGAATGGTTGTTAAGTCATATGTTTATTTGATAATTTTATAATCCTCTGCCAGTTTAACTTGGAAGAGTCAAGGAGTGATCAGGACTGGTTTTCTAACAAGTAGCACCAGATTAAGAACAAAGAACACCTTTGCTACCCAAAAGCTAGCTTGCACTGTATTTATAGTATATATAATATCATTTACTAAACGAATTAAGGTATGTTTCAGCAGAGTTTGCTATGAATACCGTTATGGTGAGCTATATTTTTTCATTGGTTTTCATTTTAATATCAGTAATGTATCTTTCTGAACAAAATTTAATGGAATGTAGTAAAGCCATATTTAAGAATGTGGGAAACCTTTTACAACTCTGTCCAAAAACCGAAAAGTTAATTATTTTTCAACAACTATTAGCGTATTTTAAAATATTAAAAAAAAACCTAAACTTTATTTAAAATTCAACAGAATTAAACGAAAAGAGAATAAAATCCAGACATTGTGGATGTTTGGCCTGTCATTTGTTTAATAGTTTTTGAGTTGCTATTCCCACTACAAAGATTCTAAAGATCTACCAACTGGGGCTAAGTTTTCATTAGTCTAACACTTAACATTGTTTTTTAGAGTCAGTTTTCAAGAAGCTCCCCCTGTCTTCCCCTAACACATTGAACTTGATGATTTCTTTCCAGATACCTTTACCCAGGATCTGTTTTTTTAAAAAATAATATTAAAATAGCAGAAAATAGCAGGACACATGCATGTTTAATAAAGGAGATTCATCTAAGACTCTATGCTAATTGATTAAACTGAGGGTTTGTTGATTTAAGTGGCTATTGTTTCTCGAGCTTGATAGTTCAAGAATTAAGGCACTAATTGTTTGCCAAAAAAAAATTATGGTGTGGGTGTGCTGTTTGCAAGGACTGTAGGTGCTTAGTCCAGGCAGCAGTAAGAGAGAAAAATTAGTCACTGGAACCCCAAATTCTGAGTTTTGCATAGTGCTTTTCTTTGGAATACATTTATCATTAATTGATTTCCTCAAATAGGTAATATGTCATTTAATGTAAGTAATCTATATCTATATTTTTTCTTCATAGGGAACAACATCTTAATTGCCTTTCAAAATAGCACCATTTTGTCATTCAAATACTAATCTTTAGACATGACAGATGTTTTTGTTTGCTGCAGAACTCAGTTTTGTAAATTACAGACAGCATCTTGTAAACTTTACACTGCTTGAAATACAGACTTTGGAATTTCTGATCCAAGCACTGAATTTTTTAAGGTGACAAATCCTCTATTTAATATTAGTTTGATGAATCCCCCACATTTATGGTCTTCAGAGTTACAGAACTGGGGCTGCTTTCCAGACTGAAAGGGGCTTCAGTGCTGCTGGCAGACCTCCAAAGATATTTTACAGACAGTTCTTCCTGTCTTGGTGGAAAATAAGTGATCGACTACCTGTTGCTAAAGAACGGTTTGAACTTTCCCTGCTGATCTTGGGTTTGTGGTGCTGGAGAGCAGAACCAATCGGCAGGGAGCGGAGAGAAGGGACTGGCACCTGCCCCCATCAGTCTTCTGGGAACCGTCACCCTGGGAGGAGACAAAGGCGTTTTAAAAAGGCTCTCCTGCACTATTTAAGTATTGAGCTTTTGAGCACACACATGTCTTATGCTGTCAATATAAATATTTTAATGTAAATTCCATAACTGATAATTCTTCGGTTTAGTCACCTAACGGATATATAGGCTAAGAAACTTTTGGAATATTAAAAGAAGTGACAGGAAATTATACATAGCATTTTTCCAGTCTTAAAAATGAGTTACAAATTAAACAAAATTGAAAACATGACTCAACAGGCCATGTAATGATAATAGCTCTTTGAGCTTTGAATCAAGAAGACTAAAGGTTAAGATTCCTTTAGTTAAAAAGGAAGAAATAATACGATTCAGAGGAGAATTTTATACATCTCTTAAAATGGTGAGTCTCTGAGCAATATTGTCAGAGACGGCCTCTTAGGAAGAGTGAATGCCCAAGGACCTCTCCGAGTCCTAATGAATAGGTCTCTGTGAGATCCCAAGTTTTTCATATGAAAAAAAATGTAGTGAAACTATTATTTGTAATCCAGGTAGATGTACTTACTACTATAGAGCAATACAATGCAGAAGTCAATCTGAAGGTCAGAGGCATGTCAACTGTAGCCCTTTTTGTTATTACCTCTTGGTGCCAAACCTTAAAACCATTTGCTGATGTAGAGGGACGTGTAAATTATTTGGCGTTTCCAGTGGTGCCATTACACTCTTTTATTTCACGGTGTGGAAATGCTGTCTCTTGGCTGAAGATCCTCATTAGGAGCCTTGCCTTTTGATGTTGGCCTGGGTGCCAAATGGCGGCTTTTCGGGCACTTTCATTACATTACATTGTTAGGCCATGTCTACATGCAGCCACTGAGTTCACTGTTTTCAGTTAGGTAGACACACTTTTCCCTTCCTGCAGGATTAATTTAGCTTCCAGGCAATCACTCAAAGAGGACTATACTAGAAGGACAAGACATTTGGTCTATCTTGTGTATGTATGTTTTTGATTTAAAAAAAGATTTTAATAAACCTGTTAGGCATTCGTTTTCTCTCAGATATATGTAAATATGCTTGCCTTTCAATTCAAAGATTGCCTCACTGGTATGACTTGAAAGGCCTCTGCATAACTTGTATTCCACTGGATACTCTCCCTGAGTAGCTTTGATTTGGAGCTGCAAACCCTGGCAACATCTGGCCCTGTTTTCCATTCTGTATCTTTCTTAAGAGGTCTGATTACCTCACCATTTAGGAATATTCATAGTGGTATCACACTGTTAGAGATTGGGTTACAATAGGTATTCTCTTAAATAGTTCATCAAATATGTTGAGTGCCAGCTTTTTATCATCAGCTCTGTGGGGAATTACAAAGCACCATGATGACCTAATTTCTGCTGTCAAGGAACCCTGTGAGTAAAAGAGCCTGGAGATTAAGTGTGGCCAGTGGCCTAGGGCCCTAGGGTGAAATCCCAGGCACACGGATCCTTTATTAGGTCTCTGATCCTGGGCAAGTCAGTTCCCTTCTCTAAGTCTGTTTCCTCTTCTGTGAAATGGGAAAATTAGTAACACCTACTTGGTAGAGATCTTGTGAATATTTTCAAATGCACATGAGCTGTGCTTATTAAGGAGAAAGAGGGGTGTATATGGGTCTAGAAAAAATAATTATTCAGACATAATGGTCTTGTTTTAGACAGACTTTAAAAAAGGATGTAATAGGAACTCTACTTCAAAGATGAGAACTAGATTTTTTTAAAATCTGTTTTTAAATATGCCTGCGTGTCTTGTTGGTTTATGAATACTTCAGAGAGAAAGTGGTCTCATTATGAGGTTGAAAGCCTTTAGCACAGGCATGCATCTGGGTCTCATGGGGGCCAAAAGGTCTACAATTTTGAATGCCCTCTTTAAGGAAAATTCAGTACTCTCTTGCTTTCGACCGTTAGAACAGGTCATCAGGTCCCCATCCCCTCCAGAGCCTTGGAAGGAACCCATGTAACAGAGGAGCCCATGCAAACATCTGACCTGCCGGTAGCAACTGTGTTGGTCTCCTTGGGCCCACTCGCTTGAGAATGCAAGCTAATTGTTACAATGTGTTAAACATGTACCTTGTAAATGTTGTGCAGTGCTTTGAAGATTAGAACCATGTATCAAAATCAAAGTTATTTTTGAAAAGAAAAAGCTATTTGACCTTTATTTTATAGAATATCTTAGGTGAGATCTGAGGTGATTTAATATGTCTCACTCACTGCTGATATTTTTTGTAAATTACAAACTGGAATAAAATAAGGTAATTGATATTATTATTCAAATGAGTCAAACATAAGTGCCCTATTGGCGGCGCAGGAAGAGGTTTGCCAACTAAAGGCATATGATACTGGAGAAGAGACTGAAGGTTTTGTTTTAGCTATCAAAGAGGGAATAAACTGAATATATAATCCCAATAAGTGAGTGTGTCTTAATCATCACTATACAATTCACAGAGTGTTTGATATGCATTATATCTTTTAATTTTCATATCTTTTATTCGGTAAATATTTATCAAGCACTTATTGGGTGTTGGGTGCTAGGAATACAGTGGTAGACTAAACATAACATCATTCCTGTTACCTAAACATACATCGTCCCTATATAGAGCTTCTAGTCTAATAGTGTGGAGGAATATAGACATTAGCAAAGTAATTCATACACATCTTTATAATTATATATTCTGATTAAAAACTAAGGAAAGGAGAAGGGTGCTATGAGAGATTATCAGGGGGAAATCTTTCTTTGCATAGTTGGGCGAGTGAGCAGGTAACATTTAAAGAACTCTCTGTGAAGTAGGAAGGACAGACGCTCTTCTCGTTTTAAGGTATGGTTGATTGACTATTTAACAAACATTGGTTGAATCACAACAAATATTCCTGACTTCCTTAATTCAGTGAACCTTCCTGAAACCTTGTGATTGTCAAATAGTTTCAGGAATTGTGCTCAGTTTTGGGTTATGAAGTCAAGTAAGATTTGCCTCTGCTTCTAGAGCTTACCATCTAGTGTTGGGGAGAGACATACTCTACTTACAAATAGAGACATGAATTAAATGCCATTGGAGCACAAGGAAGGAAGCAGTTAACTCTGCTTGGGGCTCCCTTGAGCTGGGCATGGGGCACCAGTTTGCCTTCACTGGATGGAACAGGAAGAAGATGTGATTCAGCAGAACCAACACACGGAGATATGAATATATACAGTCACGTTTGGGGAACAGTGTTGGGTACCTTGGGGGAGAAGTGGCCAGAGATGAGGAGAAAAACCAATTCTCTAAGGCCAGATCGTGTTAGGTCTTGAAATAGAAACTGAGTCTAAGAAGGGGTAAGTGATTTACACAGGTGAAGCTGGGACTATAACTTATATTCGTTGGCTGAATTTCATCCTTTTTTAAAGTTAGGATGATTTGAATACATATAGCCTTGGAATACATGCCAAGCAAATGTGAATTTGCTTGGCTTCTGGGCTGACCGATCTGATGGAAGTGAGGGGGCAGTGGTAGGTGGAGGGCAGTATCAAGAGCTTTGGAGTCTGACAGGTCTAGGTTGAGGTCACTGTCACTGACATTCTGCAAGGTGCTGCCCTTCTGAGCCTGCTTCCCCTGTGTAAAATGGAGAAAATGACATCTCCCTTATGGATTTTGGTGAGCTTAAATAAAATCACATATGTAAAACAGGTAATATGCTGTAGGTACTCAATATATTCTTTTAAAAGGTTCATCCTGCATGGAGGTTTTATTTGAAATCTTTATTAAACAGGTGTGCTGTGAATGTGATGTGCAGAGTTCTGTGCTGGAGGCTGAGGGGAAAAAGAAAATACATTTAAGCAAGTTATACCAGGCCTGCAGAGGCTTTCAGATGGCTGGGGAGAAACCACTTACTTTGTTCAAACACTTAGGAAATCCTGAAAGGTACTATGTGAATAAGTGCCTAGAAGGAAGGAGACAGGTAATAATTGTGAGAATTGTTCAGAAAGGCAAAAATTGTCTTGGTTGGTTTAAATGTCTGGAAAAAGATGTGGCAGAGCTAGTACTTGATCTGAAGCTCCAGGGACATAAGGATAAATAAGAGGAGGAAGGACCTAGCTCTCTGTAGGAGGAGATGCATCTAGCTAGAGGATTATTGGTATTGAAGAGCAGTGAAAGCAGACTGGATATTGGGACAAATCGTATTAAAATTTTAAATGCTGCACAAAGGAGAGGGTGCTGCTGGAGATGTAAGAGAAATCATTTAAAAAAATATTTAAGAGTATAGTCAACTACAGCAATTGAACGTCTGCTGTGCTAGGCTCTGTATTTGTTGCCAGCTATGAATTAGCAGAGAATTAAGTAGGAGCAAATCAATAGAGATCGTTGCAGTCCTTAAGGGGAGTTTTGGTTTTATGTGGCAGCCACTATAGTGGCTGGACAAAATCGTGAGTTGGTAAAAGGATTTTTGCTGCATTACGAAAAATCAGGTAGATGATGGAGAACCCAGAGGCTAGGAGATAGGAGAGCCAGTTAAAGCTGCTTTGAAGGCCAGTGAAGTCTAATGAAAGTCTTTTGCTTTATGGGGTAGGAAGATGTGTATGTCGGGAAAGGAACTGTTGGGCTTAGATTAAAAAGATTTGGGTTCAAGATTTGGCTCTGCCACCAACTACTTAGTGAATCTGTGTGAGTCACTTAATACCTTCGAACTGTAATTTCCTCATTTGAGTAGGAGAAGCAAATAAAATAATGTATGTGAAATGCACTGCAAACCAAAACACTTCACAACTCTACCTTTTATTAATAGATACGTAGCTGAAAAGTCTTATAAAAATTAAATTTTTTTTTTTTTTTTTTTTAACATCTTTATTGAAGTATAATTGCCTTACAATGGTGTGTTAGCTTCTGCTTTATAACAAAGTGAATCAGTTATACATATACAATATGTTCCCATTTCTCTTCCCTCTTGCATCTCCCTCCCTCCCACCCTCCCCATCCCATCCCTCTAGATGGTCACAAAGCACCGAGCTGATCTCCCTGTGCTATGCGGCTGCTTCCCACTAGTTATCTATTTTACATTTGGTAGTGTATATATGTCCATGACACTCTCTTACCCTGTCACATCTCACCCCACCCCCTCCCCATATCCTCAAGTCCATTCTCTAGTAGGTCTGTGTCTTTATTCCCGTCTTGCCACTAGGTTCTTCATGGCCTTTTTTTTTTTTTTTTTTTTTTTTTTCCCCTTAGATTCCATATATATGTGTTAGCATACTGTATTTGTTTTTCTCTTTCTGACTTACTTCACTCTGTATGACAGACTCTAACTCCATCCACCTCATTACAAATACCTCCATTTCATTTCTTTTTATGGCTGAGTAATATTCCATTGTATATATGTGCCACATCTTCTTTATCCATTCATCTGTCGATGGACATTTAGATTGCTTCCATGTCCTGGCTATTGTAAATAGAGCTGCAATGAACATTTTGGTACATGACTCTTTTTGACCTATGGTTTTCTCAGGGTATATGCCCAGTAGTGGGATTGCTGGGTCGTATGGTAGTTCTATTTGTAGTTTTTTAAGGAACCTCCATACTGTTCTCCATAGTGGCTGTATCAATTTACATTCCCACCAACAGTGCAAGAGTGTTCCCTTTCCTCCACACCCTCTCCAGCATTTATTGTTTCTAGATTTTTTGATGATGGCCATTCTGACCGGTGTGAGATGATATCTCATTGTAGTTTTGATTTGCATTTCTCTAATGATTAATGATGTTGAGCATTCTTTCATGTGTCTGTAGGCCATCTGTATATCTTCTTTGGAGAAATGTCTATTTAGGTCTTCGGCCCATTTTTGGATTGGGTTGTTCGTTTTTTTGTTATTGAGCTGCATGAGCTGCTTGTAAATCTTGGAGATTAATCCTTTGTCAGTTGCTTCATTTGCAAATATTTTCTCCCATTCTGATGGTTGTCTTTTGGTCTTGTTTATGGTTTCCTTTGCTGTGCAAAAGCTTTTAAGTTTCATTAGGTCCCATTTGTTTATTTGTGTTCTTATTTCCATTTCTCTGGGAGCTGGGTCAAAAAGAATCTTGCTGTGATGTATGTCATAGAGTGTTCTGCCTATGTTTTCCTCTAAGAGTTTGATAGTGTCTGCCCTTACACTTAGGTCTTTAATCCATTTTGAGTTTATTTTTGTGCATGGTGTCAGGGAGTGTTCTATTTTCATACTTTTACATGTACCTGTCCAATTTTCCCAGCACCACTTATTGAAGAGGCTGTCTTTTCTCCACTGTATATGCTTGCCTCCTTTATCAAAAATAAGGTGCCCATATGTGTGTGGGTTTATCTCTGGGCTTTCTATCCTGTTCCATTGATCTATATTTCTGTTTTTGTGCCAGTACCAAACTGTCTTGATTACTGAAGCTTTGTAATATAGTCTGAAGTCAGGGAGCCTGATTCCCCCAGCTCCATTTTTCAAAAATTAAATTTTATGTATCAGAGGGGCTTGTTAAAGAAATCCAACTGCGATATATTTTATAGAACAGATAATCTTGGAAAGATACGCTTGTAATGGCTTTGGATTAGGATAAAAAGGACACACAGCTGACATGTTGGAGATGACAAATCAACCAGAGAGGTAGATGATAGGTCCAAAATGGTAGCTGACTGAGAGAGAAAAATAATTTTAAGCAACAAACCCAAGGTAATGAAATAATCATGGTACTGTCAGTATGACAGGGAATTGAGAAGAGGGGTTACCTTGGATGAAAGATGGATAACCTCAGTTTTATACACATTAGGTTTTAGAAAAAATTTGGGCATCCTAGTGTCTTAACTTGTATGCAGGTCAGTATTTTTCAGCCGTGGGTGGTGAAATCTATTCAGTTGGCTTCCACTAGCATTAAAAAGAAGGAAGGAATAAAAGGAAGAAAGAAGGAATGGAATAGAATAGAAAAGAGAGTATGTCTTATGTAGTGTACCTACCCAGGTATTGTTTTGTTAAACTTTTGTTGACCCGGTTGTGATGGAAAACATATATCATGTTATGACTCAGATCAAAAAAGTTAGAAAGCTAATCCTCATAGACGGAGGAATATAGGACTAGAGAGAAGGTAAAACTATCTATAGTGCAGAGAAGGGACAGGATAGAGATTTAATGGGTTTTGGGGGAGAGTGAGAAGTAGTGACAGTGAAAATACTTACTGAGCATGTCCGAAATCTGTTAGCTGCAGATGTAAAACAAAACCCAAAAACTCTCATGTACAATTCCTTGATAGTAAGAGAGCTTACTGTCTAGTGGAGAAAGAAAAGACAACTGGGAATACCAGGTGGCATTTAAAGTCAGAAACGTGGCTAAGATTGTCGAGGCAGGATAAAGATTACCTGTGCACCAGGGGAGATTGGAACTCTTCTCAGTGTAAGTGAGCTCTGAAGGAGGTTGTAAAGGAAGGATTTAGCGTGAATGAGGTATGTTACTTGTTGTGTGTTTGGAAGGAAGCTTGGAGGAAGCCCAGCTAAGGAGACCAAGAAGACTGAGAGTCGTAGTAGTCTATATTTTTATCCTCTTTTGGTGGAGAGAAAACACCATGAATTAGAACGTGTACATTGTGGAGTCTTTATCACACCTGAAGTATTTATGTTGTTGTGTTAAGGAACATCTAGAATGGTATCTTGTCCATAATTTAGAAAGTGATATTGAACAAAAAAAGGTAGCCAGAGCCTCGTGGTATGAATGCCTAGGTTAGAGAAGGATGATAATGTTAAGTGGAAGAGTTGGAAACAAATGGTATTTATAAGCATAATCCCAATTTTGTTTTAAAAAATCTCTTTCACTTCTTAAGACTGGAAGAAGATTAATTTTTATACCATCTGAGCTTTCTCTGATGAGCTTTATGTTCAGATTGCAAAACAAATAGTGCAATAAAAAAGAGGTAGGTAAGAGTATAAGGAGGATGAGACTCAAGTAGCATCTTTGGATTTGGAGGAGAGTTGTGATCTTAGAGTAATTTCAGTCGGATGGTGAAATTCAAGTTCTTAGAATCAAAGACTGAGTAAGAGCTGATATCCCGGACACTTGACCAAAAAGAAGGGGAGAAGAGGTGTTTGTTGGGAAGGCTTTAAGCTGAGGGCCATCTGGGCATATGTACCTGCACACTGAGGGAGAGAGCCAGAAGAGGTTGGCGAGGCAATGCACCTACCTTTTTAAAAATTTCAAAACATTTTTATTATTGCCAAAGAAATCCCATGCCCATTAGTCATTACTTTTCATGCAAAATCTTTTGAAGTCCGTTCTGCCTGTCACATATTGGATGCATTGCTTTTATCAGATCAGCAAAGGAGTGGAAATGGTTGAGATTGACCACTTTTCTAATGTTCTTTTATTCATATTTCATCTGCAAGTGTCCATTCTGTCCACATGAGATACTGCCAATCACCAGTTAAGCTGCAGTTGCTATATGATATTTAGATTTAGGGCACAAATGGAAACCTTAAAGATCTGCTATCCTGGGCATGAGAAGATCTAAATTCAATACAAACACTTTGATTTAAGTTATAGTTATAAATTATCTTCCTTTTTTTAAATTGGGGTATAGTTGCTTTACAATGTTGTGTTAGTTTCTCCTGTACAACGAAGTGAATCAGCTATATGTATACATATATCCCCTCCCTCTTGGACCTTCCTCCCCACCCACCCCCAATATCTTCCTTTCTTAATTTAGTATCTCTTTTTGGTGTTTTAGCGGCAGTGCATACTGTAGGGGGCGCTCTGTAGGTCTTTTATATCAGACTTGATTTTGAAAGGTGGCTCTCCTGCTGTCCATGACCTTGACCCAGTAATTTAATCTCTCCAACACTCCGTTTATTTATGTGTGAGACAGGGATTATAATACCCACCTAAAAGTGCTGTTGTGAGGACAAAATGAGGTAATTTATACAACTGTCTGGCACATAGTAAACTCAGTCATTTTTTTCCCATTTCCCTTCTTTCTGCTAAAGTTCACAGTGAAGGGGTGTACAGTTAGTGTTGGATTTAGATATTGATTATAATTAGAATCACATTTTTTCCATTTATTTTTCATCCTCTGAGAGTTCAGCATTGAACTCACCATGAGTTGCAACTGAGTTTGAAATGCTGTGGCTGATTGCTTAGCTGCTTTACCTTCCATGAAAGCAAAGTCATCTTGATTTTGAGAAAAGTGGAAGTTTAAAAAACAAATTGGTTTATACAGATTCTATTTTCTATTTGCATAGAGTTAATATTAAATCTGTCAATGGTGGAGCCATAATATTTGAAGTAATGGTTGCTGATAAAGAACCTACTGTTGATACTTGATTAATATGGAAGTCATTTGTCTGGCAACCTTTATTTTTTGGAACATGAAGAATGAAGAATTAAGGGAAAGAGTGAAGAAGTGAAGGAATGCAGCCTCTGGATAGCCAAAATACATATCCCCAAAGACCATGCACTGAATTGTACACACTTGACTCATAGGGAAGCCCTTAAAGCCCTTAAACCTTTATTCACAAAGAGCCCATATATTCTGAATTAATTTCCTAGATTCTACCACATTTATAAAGATTCCTAGATTCAGATTAGAATCAAATGAAACATGACCACTAGGTACAGGTACACTGATGGTAAGAAGATGTAGTAACTTGAATGGATGGAAAAATTATGAGAATCAGACTAAAGAACACAAAAAAGCATGTCAGTCTTAGCCATTTAGTATTTGGCTAAAAAGAAAGCCCTATACATCACAAATGCCAAGGGAATGTCTCTAACACAGTGCAGTATAAATAATGCCTATTTATGACTAAACCTCATTTTCAAGCAGCAGGTAAGTTATATGGACTCAGTTATTGAGCATGTGTCTTTAGTGTTCAGCTCTGTACTAGGTGCTAAAGGAGTTAAGACTATTTTTCCATATAGTTGGAAAAATAAAACAAACTTAAACATAGGCACCATTATCTTCACCAATGGCAAGTTGGGATGAAAGAGGCAATGTAGTTAGTGTTACTCATCTGGAAAATCTACTCATGACACATTCTAATCCCCAAGGATTTAGGACAAAGGAGATTTCATATTTCATTCTTATAAAGTGACTTCGTTATACTGTATAGCTTCTCAGCTTGGCTTGAAGCCCATAGCTATTTATTTACCATTAAGATAAGGTGGGTCAGCTAGTTTGTTTCTTCTCTGCTAAGTTATACTAAATATATCTTGAGATTAAAGATCCTAACTAGTCAAGCAATTGGACTTAATTGGTTGTCATGCCTCCCTTCTTTCTTGAGTTTAATTTTTACTTTTAGCAAAATGAAATGTCTATGTTTAAAAAGTTAGTTTTATAAGACTTGTAACAAAAAACATCAGTCCCCTTCCCCAACTCTTTCTACTCCTTCTTACCCCTCCTTACCCCTCCAACCATTGATTTTGACTCCCCTAAAGTAACCACTTTCTACTCCTTTAGCTGTTTCCACATTTTTTATCTCCATATTTATACTTTCTTAATTTTCAGTCTTAGGTATTATTTATTGACTTTTTCCTATACGCACTGACCACCACCTCCTACTTCCTTTACCTTAGCCTCCCAATATAGCAATTTTTCTATTTTTGGTTAAACCAGTATTTAATGTTTACATTATTATGACCATGTAAATATTTTTCACAGCTGAGCCTTGATGTATGCTATGATTTTATTCCTTCTACAGTTTTCTGGATTTTTTTGGAGTTTATTATGGCCTCAGTTTTCTTTAGCTTAGTTTTCTACATACCCATCATTAATTCATGGTCAAGTTCTCAAACTGAAGTATATATCCCCTCTCAATATGTTAAAACATGGTTATTTTTTTTCTTCCTCTCAGACATATATCCTAGACCTAACCCTTGTTTTTCAGTCTAGACTGTTAGTTTTCTAGGCTTGTGGCAGTTAATTCATATTTGCCTGATATAATTCTCTACATTGGAAGTTGTTTTCCCTGAGAGTTTTGAAAGTGTTGCTCCAGGTTTTCTAGCTTTCTGTGTTGCATTTGTGAAATCCAGTGCATTCTAATTCCTGAAAATTTGTATGAAACTTGTTTATTTCTCCTATAGAAGACTTTAGGATCTTCTCTTTATAGTGTTCTGAAATTTCACTATGATGTGCCTTGATGTAGGTCTGTTTTCATTTATTGGAGTAGATTCTCAGTAGGCCATTTTAGTCTGGAAATTCATGTCATTCAGTGCAGAGAAATGGTCCTACCTCATTTATTTGCTATTCTCATATCTTTTAAATTTCTTTTTCTGGAACTCTTATTCAGAAATTGGATTGATTATCTGACTTTTCTTATCTTCTATCTCCTATTATTCATTTCTTTGTCTCACCAGGCCCCATCCCTTATTTTCTGGGAGGTTTTCTCAGTTTTTTGCCAATATTTCTATTGAATTTTATATTAAGCTGACATATATAACATATAAAACACATAACTATATAAGCATATATTAAAAATTTCTAAGAGCTTTTATGTGGTCTTGATGTTTCTTTGGTAGCACCCTCTTCTTGTTTCTTGATGCAATAATCTTTATATCACTGAGTATTTTAGAAAATTTTCCTGCTTCCTGTATTGTCTCTTTTTCCTTTGAATTCCTCTTTATTGTTGGGTTTAATATCTCTGCTGTGTTTCATGTTGTCTCATTTCATTTCTGAAATTCTAATGGTCCCTGGCTGTCTGTTGGTAATTAAGGGTGAGACACTGAAAAGCTGTGGGGAAGCTCCATGTGGGTGGGCTTCACCGCAGAGTGATTCTGCAGAGATCTGGTCCCTTGTGTGGGGGACGTCTACATCCACGCATTAGTACCTGTGTTTTGTCTTGTGCTGATCAGCTGAAGAGAATCCAACATTTTGCAAATTATAGGGTATAAGTCTGACTGTTCTTTTTCTCTAAGCTGACTGGGAGAAATGGTTTGGGGGTATTTTATTCAGTTGTCAAGATTTCATTTAATCCTCCTGTTTGCAGTGGGGCACTCTGCCCTCAACAATGCCTGGTATCCCCAAGAGCAAAGTCCCTGTGATTTAACTCTCCATTAATAAAAGTGCAGTCTTTTACTGGCGTGAGGAAGAATGCAGGATGGGAGATGAGATACATGACTGCAACCCTCCTATGGGTTATGTGTGTGTGTGTGTGTGTGTACATGTGTGTGTGTGTTGGGTTGAAGTTAGTGGTGTGAGAAGGCGTGTGGTAAGAGAGGAATTGTGAGTTTCAATTTTGGAGCAGACTGTGAGAACCCTCTGGTGACCTGTGTCTTTCAGTGTTCATAATTGCTACAAGCCAAAGCCTATTTTTGAAATCTTTTATCTCGCATGGTTTAGTATGGAATTTTTGAGATTGGAAGAAGCTTGCACAGTTCTTAAAGGAAAAGGTAAAGGCTCCAGGGGTGCATCAAAGGCAAAGACCTAAGAAGATGAAGTTAAGGCAACTTCAAGAGAATTGACAATTCAGGGAGTTAGGGCCTGTCTCAGATTGTTGAAGAACATTTTCTGAACTAAGGAGCCCTGAAAAGATGCCAGGGTGGCCTGAGATCCCACATTTTTTGGATATAAAGACATGGGCTTGGCAGTGATGCTGTGAACCAGAATAAGAGCAGTTTCATGAACACATTTGCAAATGGCTGTGTCCCAGACTTGTTGGGTAGCAGAAGCATTCACTTAATTTAGTACTTACGGAATAACTACTATGTTCTGTGTAGTTGGTCTAAGATGAATGTATTCAGTAGTTTCGTAAAAAATTCTAAACTACTTTCTGAACTGTTTTTGGTTACATTTGTAATATTTATTCCTGTGGAATGACACCAAAGACAACCTTGAAATGTCAGAAAAAAGATAACCAAGAGTTATTTATTCCTTTCTCAGATTTTCCCTTTTGTGTATGTAAGTTAAAGTTACTCATGACATGTTTAAAATTTTAAATTTTCATCCAAGAAAACCATCTGTCGTAATGAAGCAAAAAAGGGACATTGTGTGATATCTTCGAAGATAAGAGATTGAAAATGAGTCCATTAACTGCCCTTGATTACAGTTTGAGGTCATTTTCAGCTAAATTGGTTTTGGAATCAGAATTTAAATTACTGGTCAGGCTCAATTAAGATAACTGGTCATGCAGACCGTTCATTCCCCTTCCTCCCTTCTCATAAAAGAATATATTTATGGTTTATAGTTCTTCACAGCCATTATTAGCCATTATTTTTTAGAAGATAAAGATTTCACACATTAATTGATTTAGGTATTGGAGAGTAGTTTTGTATCTAAATGAGAAACCTGGATAATCATTTATTATTTGGTTTTCTAGAGATATTTACACCAGACGCTTTTGAAGTCACTGGGAGGTAAATCGATATATTACTCTGTTATATTTTTGCTGTTCTGTGCAATATTAAGAGAATAGCTATCACAGACAACCTCAGGCAGTTACATTGTATTATTTAAATACCATAACAATCAGTGTTTAGTGGGGTATATTTTCAGCAAACATAAATTATAAGTATGTATAATTATTTTAACAACGTAGGTATGAGTTTCTAAATATTAAACTTTTTGTTTGTAATGAGTGGGTTTAAAATTATATTCTCTTTTAACCAACTCAACAGGAGAGATTTAAAATGAGGAGTTCCACTGTTAATTTAGTCTTCACTTTCATCTTTTAATTTACTTATAGACTAGAACAAATAAATTCGTTCTGTTTCTTTTGTAACTACAAACTTCTTAACTTGGAATTTAAAAGTACAAAAGAAGAAAACAGTGTAAACCTACAGTGAATATGGTGGTGATAAATATGGGGTTGGTTACGTATCTGGTGATGTCTGGAGAATCTGGGCAGGTAAGGGACTTGCACTAGCTAGACACTCCAACGTCACAAGGAAACAACTTGAATGACTTGCTGATGTCCCTGAAATGATGCTCTTATCTATCCTAGAAGAAAACTGATGATATGCAGGTGTCACAATCAACTCCTCTTGGCCTGTCATCACATGCCCTGGGATTTGGGTCTATTGGCAAGAAGATGGATTTGATTTAGGCCATAATTAGTATTGACCTACATATAATTTTGAAATATTTTGACTGAAATTCAATTTGAAGCCAAAAGTCTCATCCATATATAACACCGTGTCTTAAAACTCTAACTATAGAGGTTTTGTAAAAAATGAACATAAAAATCAAATGTACATTTTGACGTTTAATACATTGAATAGAAAAATTCATATCCCTAGCAAAACGTTTGAGTTGTTGATGATTGTTTTGTTTGAAATATTAGGTGGGAAAGTCAGGTAGTTGTATGATTGGAATCTCTTCCTGAGACTATGTAGATGGAGATAGGCCACCCCCCAAAAAAAAGAGACACAAGTAAAATTTTTAGTAAGGAAAGTCTAATATTATATCTGCTAGTTTGCATTTTCTTGGAAACTTTGGTAAAAGTCACCAAGGAGACATGTGATTAGAAATGCTTCCTAAATTATTTTGAGATTAAATGTGCATATGTATGTAATCTGTAGATTCCATTGTCTTTGTGATATTGTTTTATTGAACAAATTCCATTTAATTTTCTATCAAAACATAGCCTTAGCCTTATATTGAATTTAACAATAGTTTGGAAAAATCATAAGTTTTATAAAGGCACATACATATAAGTTAGATGGGTTACCATTAAAATGTAATTTCTTAGTCTTATTTTGGAATTTATAATAAATTTTTAAAATCATGAGTTTGCCAAAGGTATATGCCAGTCAGGTCTTGCTATTTAAAAATGAAGTGCTGGTTCTTGAAAAGAAGGTATAGCTTGAATCCTGTTTCACACAAGTGAGTTTCCTAGATTTGGGGGAAAAAAATTAATATATTGGCATCCATGGTTGACCATAGACTTAAATATAGTACAAAAAGTTTCAAAATCTAAATTGTCATTGTTTACAAAATATTGGCAAATTAGAGCTAAAGCGCTTGGCGTTATTGTTATTGTGTAATCTGTTTAAAAATAAACAGTGGAAATAATTGTAGAAACCTCTGGGTTTAGAAAAGCTTGTTGGTGGTTCTTCACATCCTCCTAAAAAAGCAGGCTGTCGTTGCATATTAATCACTCTGTGAAAGGAAGCTTGCCTTATTTGCATTGTGCATGCACCAAGAAGTCCAATAGTGTGCCTGAGAAAAAAATGGGGGGATTGTAATTGTTGTTGTCAAAAGGGTTTTTATTCCATTCAAGTGGAGAAGCTGAATGCTGGAGAATTAGTGCAGTGTTTTGTGGAAGAAGAGTCCCTTTTGCCCACTGCATTTCATGTGGTGCAATCCCAGTGGGTTAGGATCCTGAACATTGGGTTGAAGAGGAGATGCCTCATCTTCCTCGGATGCAACCGATGCCCCTGTAGATCTCTGTAATTTTCCAAGCACTTGTTCTGAATCCCAAAAGAGTTAAATTGAGATTTTGGCGATATTTATAATATTGGAAATCTCAGGGGAATTAAACATGAACCAAAAAACGTCTGCATCTTAGTGTTTATGTTTTGGGGTGTAGGGTAGAGATACATAGTATAAAATTAAGTGAATTATGTAGTAGCATTTTTTGGAGAAAATATGTTACTTAGTTAACACCTTGAAGATATAATTTGCCCCCCAAATTGATTTTAAGTGATTTCTTTGGAATTATTTTAATAATGGCATCTTTGCTTCATTGTATTTTCAGACTCATTGGCTAAAAATAAACACTGAGAATAAGCAGAAGAAATGTTCTTATTGAGGCTTTCTCTTAATAAGATCTTATTATTAGGTGAGCTACTTTTAGTTCATCTGTGTTTCTCTTCTACCCTGGTAAAACACATCTCCCTGAAGCCTTTCCCTGATCTCCTAGTTCTAGTCAGTTCTAGCTGGCACCAGCCTTGTGAGCCAGTATAGTTTCCAGAACCTTGACATGTACATTAGTTATTTTGGAGGTCTGTTACTTTAGGCTGATTTAATATCCTTTACTTGTTTTTAGCATCTTTTAAAAAATTCTGCACAGTCTATGGCATTCCCAGTTAGACTTTGAATTTTACAAGGGAGGGAAAGTGCCATTATCTGTGTACACATCTTTTGACAAAATGATTATGTGTAATCATAGAGACAAAGCTTATTATTCTAAATGGTTTTGTTAAAAATTGGAAGGTGGTTAATTGATTTAAAAAGTTGTACACAGGTTTTACTAAAAACTACTTGGCTTTGGTATATTTGGCTATCAGTGTAAGTACTTTTTATTGCCTTCTTTAATATTGTACAGATTTGGTTATTTGACAGTTGAACACAGATCCTCTGATGATACCATTTATTTTATTTGAATTGCTTCCTGCAATATTCATGTATATGGAAATTGTGTTTAATTGGGGCTCATGCAGAATATTTCATAGACACATTTAGTGTGTGTTTGGGTTGTTATTCTAAAGAATGGCAGGAGCCAAGATGTAGTTTGAAAAAATAGGACCAGTAGAGGCTGAAAAAGCATTTGACAAAGTATAACACCTCTTCATGATATAAGCACTCAATAAACTAGGAATAGAAAGGACTACCTCAATCTGATAAAAGGCATCTATGAAAACCCAGAGCTAATATAAAAGTGGCCAATAGGCACAGGAAATATACTTGGCATCATTAGCCATCAGGGAGATGCAAATCAAAACCACAGTGAGATACTACTTCACACTCACTAGGATGGACCTAGACAATATTATGCCTAGTGAAATAAGTCAGAGTAAGACAAATACCACATGATATCACTTACATGTGGAATCTAAAAAATAATACAAATGACTGTGTATGCAAAACAAAAGCAGACTCACAGACATAGAAAACAAACTTCTGGTTACCAAAGGGGAGAGGGAAGGGGAGAGGGACAAATTAGGGGTATGGGATTGAGAGATACAAACTACTATGTATGAAATAGGTAAGCAACAAGGATATATTATATAGCACAGGGAATTATAGCCATTATCTTGTAATAACCTATACTGGAATATAATCTGCAAAAATACTGAATCACTATGCTGTACACTTGAGACTAATATAATACTGTAAATCAACTATACTTAAAGACAGATAATAACAATGTTAGCAATGATGTGAAGAAATTGGAACCACCATACTTTGCTGGTGGGAAGGTAAAATGGTGCAGCTCCTTTGGAAAGTAACCTGGCAGATCTTAAAGTTACCACATGAACCAGCAGTTTCACTCTTCTAAGTGTACACATACGTCTGTACCAAAACTTGTACACAAAGGTTCATAGCAGCATTATTAATAATAGTCAAAAATAGAAGCAACTGGGGGCTTCCCTGGTGCTCCAGTGGCTAAGACTCCGCACCCCCAATGCAGGGGGCTCGGGTTCAATCCCTGGTCAGGGAACTAGATCCCACATGCTGCAACTAAGAGTTTGCATGTTGCAACTAAAGATCCCTCATGTCACAGCTAAAGATCCCACATGACGCAACTAAGACACCTGGAGTGGCCAAATAAATAAATAAATATTAAAAAAATAAAATAGGGAGATTAAAAAAAAGAACACTGAACCATTAAAAAAATAGAAGCAACTGAAATGTCCATTTACTGATAAATGGATAAAGAAAATGTGGTGTATCCATACAATATAGTATTATTCGGAAATAAAAAGGATGAAGTACTGATATATACTACAACATGAATGAGCCTTGAAAACATTATACCAAGTGAAAGAAGCCAGACACAAAAGACCACATATTGTATGATTCCATTTATCTGAAATGTCCAGAATAGGAAAATCCATGAAGATAGAAAATAGATTCTTGGCTGCCTAGGCCTGAAGGGTTGGAGGGAAATGGGAAGTGACTGCTGATATGTATGGGGTTTTTTTGGGGGGGGGGGTGATGAAATGTTTTAAAATAAGATAGATTGTGATTATGGTTGGACAACTGTGAATATACTAAAAACATTGAATTGTATAGTCAATTTGGGTTAATTGTATGATATGTGAATTATATCTCAAAGCTGATTCACACACACACACACACACACACACACACACACACACACACACACACACACAGCTGGTATATGCTGTCATTTGGAGGGAAACAAATGAACCAGAGATTTTTTTCCCAGTGGAATCTGTGAAAGCCAAAGTGAAATTTGTTATTTTATTAAAATTAATTTTGGTACATGGAACAAAAGATGGTATAAAATATAGAGCTATGAAACTAAGCATCACCCAACACATTTGTTGATGACATACCATGAGACTCCATGGTATAAAAGTTTGAACATTGCTTTATTCTTTCATAAGCTTTCAGTTGCCTGACTAAGATGGAGCTCTTTATTTTTTAAAGATATAGACCCCCTTAAAGATAACTGCCTGAAGGGAAGGGGTTGTCATTGGGGAGGGTCACATCCCGTTCCTTGAGACATTTGCAGTCAAATGAAATGTTACATATGGTATTTAGTAGCATATTAAAGATCAATAGCACATATTTATGCTAGCATTTTATTACACTAAATAGATGAAACTTCCTTTGGATAACCCACCACCATCTGTTTGACCTTGAAATTTTATGCCAGTAAAGTTTTGTTTTCAGACTTCCTTGAGCTTTTATACAATGTAGGCTTGGCTGATGGCAGCGTCTGTGAGCTGAGAGAGGCCAATGTGGATTTTCTCCTTTTGAACAATTCAGAGTGGTGGTAATTTTTGCCCTCTTGGTGCAGAGATGGTTCTGTGGGAGACCTGAGAAGATCGAGAAAGGCTTGGACAGTTTCTTCCAAGGGAGTAGGCGAAGGAAGAGAAGGAGAAGGCATGGAGGCATAGCCTCTGAAAGTCACACGGATTCACCAGGGTTAGACCCAGGAGAGGAAGACGACGAGATGGCAAAGGAAGACAAGAGGCCAAACTGTGGACAGTCTTGCCAGCTGGGCCAAGGCTCTTGCATGTTCCCTAGAGATGCGTGATTCTCAAGGGAGAGAGTTCACGTGGGGGATAGGGAAGCAGCATACCATGGTCTTGAGGTAGGTGTGAGAGTTTTATGTTTATCAAAAGGAGAATTTCTCAAAAGGCTAAACATAGAATTACCATATGACCCAGCAATTCTACGACTAGGAGTAAACCCAAGAGAATTGAAAACAGGAACTCAAACAGATACTTCTATGCCAACATTCACAGCAACCCTATTCACGATAGCTAAAAAGTGGAAAACAGCCCAGTGTCCATCAACAGAAGAATGGATAAACACAATATGGTGTATATGTACAGTGGAATATTAGCCATGAAAAGAAGTGAAGTTCTGATATATGCTACAACATGGATGAACCTTGAAAACATTTTGCTGAGTGAAATAAACCAGACACAAAAGGACAAATATTGTATGATTCCACTTCCATGACATTTCTAGAACAGGCGAATCCATGGAGAGAGACAGTGTCTGTCCTTGGCAGAAAATAGATTACAGAGGCTGGGGGTAGGGGTAGTTATTATTGTCTAATAGGTACAGATTTTCTGTTTGGGGTGATGAAAACATTTCAGACATAGATAGTGGTGATGGTTGCATAACATTATGTATATAATTAATGCCACTGGATTGTACACTTAAAATGATTAAAATGACAAGTTTTATGTTATGTATTTATTATAGTAAAAGCAAAAGGAAAGAAAAATGGGGCATGGGCTAAGGAAGGCGGTATTGAGAAGCCCTTGAAAAAGTTTAGGTGGGGGATGGTGGTGTGGAGGTTGGCTCAGGGGCTGGTGCTGTGACTCATGGGTGGTGCAGGCACTGGCAGAGGGGCTGCAGCGGAGGAGATGGATTCGAGTTTTCATAGAGAGCCGATAGATGTTGGTGGATGGACTACAGCTGTCCTCTAGCTCACGGTGCTTGAGCCCCCTTTTGGTAAGGAGCGTAAAGGAGAGAACGACCATTAGCATGAACACTGATGCTCCAAGAACATAAGAAGGGCACTCAACACAGCCTCAGGGTCCAGGAAGGCGTTCAGGGAGCATGAGATTAATGATGAGACCTGAAGTATGAGGAGGAAGTGGCCAGGCACAGGGGCAGGTTGGGGGTGCCAGGCAGAGCAAACATGTAGAGCGAACAGGGGTGGGTAAGGCCCTACGTTGAGAGGAGGAGTGGCACACAGTGTAGGAGAGCTGGAAGCAGGCATCTCAGTGAGTGTGTGTCTAGGCATTAAGATGAGTGAGCAGCATCGGATACGTATTTCATCAAACCCAAAGTAGGGAGATGGATGGGATTGAATGAAGTAAAGGAGCAATAAGGTGATTCATTTTTTAAAATACTAATCTATACTTCAAACCTATTTTATGAAAAAAGCCTTACCCCCATTCCATGAAATAAATAAGGAATAACAAAACCACTCTCTAATATAATATCTGTCATATCCTCATTGGTGATCCAGAACATTTGAATATTATTTTTTCCGCATGGCAATTAAATGTCTTATGAGCTTGTGTTCTGCCAGAGGTTGTGGATTAACTTTGTTGTGATTGAGGAGAAAAACAGAAACAAAAACAATTACCACGTACTTTTCAATCAAACACAAAATTAGACTAATATGATTCCCATATACCCATCACCAAAATTTAATAATTATCAACTTAAGTCCTACTTTATTTCCTTTATACTTCCTACTCTTCCTTCCCATCCCATATTTAATGGAAATCCCAAATATTATAACATTTTATCTGTATTTCAGTATGCATCCATAAAGATAAGAACTAGTTAAGTACATCCTCACAATTATTACACCTTAATAAAAGTGCTTACTGTTGTCAAATATCCACGTAGTATTTTGTGATCTTTATTGTAAAGTTAGGCAGGGGTAGAAGCAGAAGGGGAAATATTCATTCTACTTTTGTTTGCACTCATCCTTATTCATTTGTTCATTCATTCAATCAGTCATCATTCAACCAATATGAGTGCTTATTCTGTTCAAAGTATTCTGCTATAAGAGCAAACTAATTCTGCCAGCTACCATTTGCTGTGCATTTCCTTAAGTACTAGTCTACCTTCTTTACATGTGTTTTCACTCCAGGGGCCATATGTGAAGCAAGTGTTATGATCCCCTTTCACAGACAAAGCGGCCTCCATGCAGGGGAACCTTTCATCCATCTTCTACACCATATGTAGACAAGTTCCTCTTATTTCCTATAATTTACCAATCAACAATTCTTGATAATTCTACTCCCATAACATCTCTGTAATCCATATATTTATCTGCATCTCCACTGCCACCATCTGACTGATTAGGTCACTGTCTTCTCTCATGTGGCTCAGTGAGTGACGCTCCCAGCTCGTTCCCCAGCTTTCAGCTTGGCCCCCATCTAAGATGGGCCCTATCTAGACTTTAACCATATTCTCACTCCTCCTCCACCCATCACTCTTAGCAGATGACCTTTCCTCTTATACTTATTTGACAGAGGAAATAGAAACCCTCAGATGAAAATTCACTCCCCCAACCTACAAATATACCTGTACCCACACCCGTCTTTGCCTCTTGTGTTGTGACAGTGGCAGAGGTGAATCCGGTTCGGTCCAAGACTAATCCCAGGAACCTGTTTACTAGGTCACGTCCCCTCCCACATTTTTAGAGGGTTCATTCTTCAATGATTGCCTCCACTGGATCCTTTTAATTAGCATTTAAATATGACCAAGTCTTTCTCAACTTAATAATGCCCTTCATCTCTTGGCCTCTCCAACCGCTATCCCATCTCTTACCTCTTCACAGTCTGGCTTCAGGCCCCACCATGCCGCTAAGACTGTTCTTGCTGAAGTCACCCATGACCTTGTCATTGCTAAATCCAGGAGAGATGCGTTCCAGTCCTTGTCTTGCCTGACTTCTCAACAGACTTGACCCTATGAGTGCCTGCCTTTTGCTGCCATAGCCCCATAGTCTCCTGACTTTCCTCTTAGCACTCTGGCTGGCCCCTCCTCAGTCTTATTTTTCCTGGGTCTTCTTCTGCTCATCTCTTAAACGTGGGTGTTTCCCGGGGCTCTCCTCGGCCCTCTTCGCTTATCCCTTAACGTTTTCTCAGGGTAGTTGCATCTACTCCCTAGTTTCAGTTACCACCTGCACAGTACATACATCAGAATCACCTGGAAGGCCTGTTAAAGCACAGGTTGCTGGGCTTCACCCCCACGGTATCGGATTCTGTAGGTCTGGAGTAGGGCCCAAGAGTTTACCTTTCTAACATGTTTCCAGGGGTTCCTGACGCTGCTGATCTGGGCACCACGCTTTGAGGTCCACCATTCTAATGCAGTTACCGTATTATAACTAGAGTGTTCTGATGAAGTGACTTCTCCCACACAGGCCTCAGAAACAATAGCTGCACCCTACTCTCAGGATACAATCCCATCTCCCTAATGTAGCTTAAAAGGTCTGATTCATAATCAGACTTCAGTTTATCTCTCCAACCTCAGCTCTCACCGTTCCTCACCCCTCACCTTCAATTCCAGCTCTCATGGACTCTATGTAGCCCGTAGCCATGCTTCTCCTTAATTTCCGTGCCTTGATTCTGGGCTGTTCCCAGTGCAGGAAATCTTCACTTTCTCTTTGCCTAGCAAAATCTTATTCATCTCTTTGGTTCTCTATTTATATGTTATTTCCTCTAGGAAAGTTTCCTCTGATCTTTCAAGTCTGGATTAGGTGCTGCCTTCTTCCATGGGCTTCCATAGTGCCTCATACTCCTATAATATTGATATTTATCATAGTACTTATCAATCGTACTATAATTGCTTGTTTGCTTAATTGTCAGTCTTACCCGTCAAACCATTCTGTAGTTATCACACATCTTGATCATCATTTTATTCTCCAGAGAAGCACAGTGCCCCATAACATAGTAGGTGCTCAATGAATGTTGAGTGAAAATGAATGCAGAAAGATTGGTAATGTTTTCACCTGTCTTAGAGGACTAATTTGGATCAACTGCATGATCAATGACATGGAAATCAGATGATATACTGTTAAAAAAAAACCCCAATCCCTCCTCAGTTCTAACAGAAAAGAGTTGATAGTGAATATTATAACTTACTAGTATTTACACAAGGTACTTCTAAAGTTTGTAAAGAAGTTCATGTGAAGTTGATTCATATGAGGTTTTAAAATGATCAGTGCTGCTATTTAATATTTATTAACCTAGCAGCATATGTAGTACTTTAAAGGTAAATTTCACGCTAGGAAATGGGGATCAAATAGGAGCCCTCAAGGAGCTTACAGTCCGATGGAAGAGAGAGTCAGACATTTTCAATCTCTTTACTAGTTTTCATTGGTCTATGAGGTATCAATCTGAAAATAAATATGTTCATCATGGTTGTTGATACCTCAGTGTGAAAATTTTGCTTTTTTGTCATGTAAGGTCCTTAATTGCATTAGCCATTTGTTCGCTTGTAACCATGAAGGTTTACTTTAATCCTAGAAAATCCTAGTATTTGTTAATATTTATCTTTCATTCTTATTAACTTTTAGGTCGTGTGCATTACATCCTCATGAGAATAGTTAAAATAACTTTATTTGGATAGTCTTGAAAGAACTATTCAGCATGAACAAGCTAGGATTACCCCTGGCACAAAGAAGAATCCTTAGCATCTGAAAACATCTGTGTCTGTCTTCTAAGAGAGGGGGAACATTCATGTGTTCTATTTATGTCCTCTTTGACTGGGATAGATTTTCCTTTTGTTTCATGGAGCTGTTACTTAAGGTAGCAGAAGATAGAGGAGAATCATCCCTCCCACATACCTAGTAGCTTTACCATGTGCTATGTTACTATGTTGTGCTGTGTGCTTGGATTGTCAATCTCCATCTCCCCCATCTTGTAGTTTAAAGTTTATCATGGATTCTTTGTGTATAGAGAAAAATAAAATGATGTGTTTTCCAGCATTTTATAATCTTTCACTCATGAACTGTAGAAGAAAGATGTTCATTTGTTTGTAGTCCTTTAAAGTATAAAGCTGTAAAAAATACACATCATTGCATTTTAAAGCCAAGCTAAGATGGATTTAAGATGTATTTCCTGACATGTGATACTTCTTCGGTGATCATAAATGAAATATTAATTAGATAATGCTGTGGTGATTAATATGAAAATGGTTAAATAATTCCTAGATGGCATTCACTGTGTTTGGCAAACACAGTGTTGCTTTTCTAGAACATAGGTGGGGAACTTCTGATAGGATGGCTCTTTCACTGAAAGAAAAAGAAATCTTTACTAGTGGTCTTGAGCTAACTGGAAGCTCTCTAGACAGCTTGTAGATTTTCCTCCAGGATGCTTTCAAAGAGATGTATCTGGCTCTACCATGCCCATAATCATTTAGAGGAGACATGCAAGATGGTTAACCTCTGGGGAATAAGGAATTTGAAGGATCATTGAAAAGCTCATCTTATTAAAGTTATTTCTTTAAAACACTATTCCCAAACATTTTCAATAAGAAATGTCTTTAAAAATAAAGACATCTTAGACATACAGAAGAAGGTTAAAGATCAAAGGTTATTTGAATTGTAATGAAATTAGTTGACTCTCATTTGGTGGTTCTTAGTTTTTAGAGTGAATTTAATATTTATTGAAGAACACAATCAAGTTTTCTTCAGACATACTTGTTTTGTGCTGTAGGCTGCACCTAGCTTCTAACAGGATTTTTTTCCCTTAAGAGATTTGTAACTTATTTTGATTGGAAATTGAGATGCATTTTTTAATATGTTTGAACATGATGCAAATCTTCATATCCTCAACAGTGCCTAGCAAAGCATCTTGCAAATAGGTGCCCAGTAAGCTCCCAATTGACTCAGTTTCATTTTAAGTCCCTTGTAGGTAGACTCATTCATTCATGCATTTGCATGTATTTATGGCTTGGACTGAGAGGTAAGATTTAAAGCATTTATGATGTTTAAATGCTTTAAATTAAATTTAGATTTAATTAAATTTAGATTCACACCTAAATTCCAGCTGTGAATGTAGGTGCAAAGGTTTGGTGGCAGTGAGTAAACAAGAATGATGGTTTTGAAGGTTACACTGTGGGTGGCCTTGTTCATCAGATGGGAAGTTGGGAGATCATCAGTCATTGGAAACTCTAGAGCCTGGGAATGTATGATGACAGTGTGTTTTGGAGAGACGAATCTGTTGCCCTTCTCTTGGAAGTTGGGAAAGATTATGGTGGGGAGGGGAGAGCCTGTATAAGATGATAGAAGATTGAATTTGAATTTTGATTGTGAGAATTAAAGGAAGGGATTATGCAAGAGACACTGCAAATGGCAGGAACACTAAGGAACGTGTTGTCTGGTTTGGATATGGATCAGAGGGAAGAGTAGCGATGATTTAGATTTTCGGCTTAGGGTGGCACTAGCAACAGAAATGGGGAAGGAGAAGAGGGGACTTTTAATTTTTTCAGAAGGTGATAGTTTGGCTTGGGGCGAGTTCACCCTGAGGTTAAAGTGGACTGTCTAGGAAGAAAAGCCGAGTAGACAGCTGGAAATAGAAACTTAGAGTTCTTAGGAGAGATCAGGTTACATCAGCAGTCATTTAACTAGTAGATGGGTCTCAGAGAGTGAGTCCATTTAGAGAGAGAAGCAGAGAGGACCGAGGACAGAGTCTAGCCAAACACCCACTCTCTGGGATGGGCAGTTTTTATATGTAATGTTTGGTAAAAATGGTTACTGAGTCATTTAAGCAAATTGCTGTTTTGTATATTTCCAAAAAAGTAAGACCACGGAGCTGCCATTTGTACATCATACTCCTGCCTTGCAATCTTATTCTCTTTTTTATCTGTTCACTTTGGCTCTATTTTGACGAAGTTTGTTTTCAATCCATACCAACTTCTTCTTTTTATTTTTCAGCACTGATGGTGAATAACATAGCTAATAGATGAGAGATTTATTTAGCTTTAATAGATTTCAGAATCCCTTGGCATTAATGAAACTATATTCTAGGATACTAGGATAATTTGTAAATAAGATTCTTGGACAGTTATAGAAATAACTTGGAGAAATCTGAACAAAAATGCTGATTTTTTTTTTTTAATTATACAGTTTTAAATCGGTGCTAGTCTTTCTTTTTTTAAAATTAATTAATTAATTAATTTATGGCTGTGTTGGGTCTTCGTTTCTGTGCGAGGGCTTTCTCTAGTTGTGGCAAGCGGGGGCCACTCTTCATCGCGGTGTGCGGGCCTCTCACTATCGCGGCCTCTCTTGTTGCGGAGCACAGGCTCCAGACGCGCAGGCTCAGTAATTGTGGCTCACGGGCCCAGCTGCTCTGCGGCATGTGGGATCTTCCGGGACCAGGGCTTGAATCCGTGTCCCCTGCATTAGCAGGCAGATTCTCAACCACTGCGCCACCAGGGAAGCCCCAATTCTGATTGTTTTTAAATGGAAAGCGGGTGACTTCTATGTATTACTTCAGACTGGTAAAGAATGTCTATCTTAGACAAGTTTTAAGAATTAAGCATGCCATATGTGAGTCCAGGGGAGAGGTCTAGCACCTCATGTAAGTTTGCTATGAAAAAGCTATGTCAGACCTCAATTTTCTTTCTTTGGCAGGATTTCTAGACTGAAGATGGGGTTTACATTGGTTTACCATGATAGTCAAATGGAGAAAAATACAAGTTAAGTGCAAATATTAGTCAAATGACGATACCCATCATCAACTTGAAGGAAATATCCAGGTTGGTCCTGCATTTTGCAGGACTCGCTTGTACTTTCTTTTTCAACTTTTTAATCAGTATTTTAGATGGAAAGGCAATATAAGTGGCACAGATTGGGATCAAGAGTTAAATGATGGCTAATAGGATCAGGATTCAATAGTCTGGATTAAAGAGCTAAAATTAACATGAGGAAATTTAACAAGAATAAAAAGCACAACTTACACTTGGATCCTAAAAGGTGTTTCACGATTCTCTTCTCTCCTTGTCTATCCTCTTTTCACAGCCTTTAGCAGAGTGAATTACTCTACTCTCTGTGTTCAATTTAGCACCATAGACTTAATTCTTCCAGAACACTTTTCAACATTGTACTGTTTTTACTGTTCACTTCCCCCTCTACATGTGAACAGTTTGAGAACAGGGACTGTGCTTTACTACTTCCTCAATCTGCTACCAGCAGCACACCTCAGATGACTGATGGAATAGCCAAACTAGAACCCTGTGGCACCACTTTGAAAAAGCCTTAGTAACCTCACTCAGGGTGGACAATGTGATGTGGTTGATAGAATATTACAGTTGGTCAGACTCTTACCGTGTCTGGACATTAATGGTTACATCCACTAATTGAGTCTTTGCTATTAAATTTTCACTAGCAAATAGCCTGAAAGGTAAAACAAACAAGCAAAAATGACTGTAGCTGGCAGGGATCTTAGAGATTGGGTTTATCTAACTTATTTTACACATGAAGAAATAAGGTGCAAAAGAAAGAGAGGATAGGGGATAGATGACTTGGCCAGGTTAACACAGCTCATTTTGCTGGGACTGCTGACTCTTAGTTTTACCCCCAGTCTGAGTATTTTTAAAGTTTATGTTTGTATGAAAAAATTGTTTTTTGGTAATAATTTTGGACATATTTTGGAGTATCATCAATGAGTAATTATGCATAATTATGATTCACAATAGATAGTCTGTAAATGTTGATAAAGTCATTTAAAGTTTCCATTTCTTTTAATGATGAGAAATGTAATGGTTTACATGTTTGTTGCCTCAGTAATAAAAGTTTTAAGGGAGAAATATTCATTGTAGCTAACTTTTCTTCAGCCTTTAACACATTAAATACATTATTATTTTATTGGAAATCGTATCATAATTACGAAATTCTCTTGGGAGGAGTAAGGAGGAAGAAGCCTTGGAGAAATAGGAGAGGGGGATTGTAGAGAATGATTGATGATTTGTATTATTATGTGACAGTTGCTTCCTCTGAAAGACATCTTTTCTTAAAGAAGCCTTTTTCTTCATCTGGGGTTTTTTGTTTATTTTTATTCATTTAAATTTTTAATGAAGCTTGTTATGCACAAATTGTTAAAAGTATTGTGCGGGTGAAATTGTAATGAAAAGCACTCATTCCCTGATAACTAACCCCCCGTCTGTAAAAGGAACCGCTTTTATACTTTTTCATTGTTTCTTTAGTTTGGTTGCCTCCATATTGCTAAATAATATATTTGTATGTTTTAAATTGTTAACACATTTCATTGTCTGAAAAGGTAATTCATTTGACATGGTTCAAAAATAAAAAGTATAAAAATGCATAGAGTGAAAAATCTTCTCACCTTTTGTCCTATACCTTAGAATCTCCCCAAGGAGAAAAGTCAGAAAAATCAGTTAACTCCTGTCTCTTCTAGAAAATTCTTCATATTGATATATAAGCAAATGCAAAAATGTGTACCCTTTTATGTAAATTTGTACTGTTTTTTCTGGGTTGATCAATTTTAGTCATTTTTTATTGACTTCCTCTATGATAAAAGAAGTGTATCTTTCTTTTTTGTTGTTGTTTTGTTTTTGTCATTGACTTTTTTTCATTGAAGTATAGTTGATTTACAATGCTGTTGTAGATTCTGGTGTACGACAAAGTGATTCATTTATATATATATTGAATATAACTAAATATATATGTATATATATTCCTTTTCAGATTCTTTTCCATTATAGGTTATTACAAGGTATTGAATATAGTTCTCTGTGTTATACAGTAGGATCTTGTTTATCTGTTTTATATACAGTGGTGTGTATCTGTTAATCCCAAGAAGTGTATCTTTCTGACATCACCCTAACTCACCCAACCCCCATCTTCGAAAACAGGTCCATCACTATTTGCAGTTTTTGGTTGGTTAAGTTCTTAACTTTAAGCAGTTAGCTGCTACTTTGCTTTTTGTGTTGTCAACTATGGATGGAGGTTATCAGCACACTTATACTCCCTTCAGCTCTCCCTATTATCTTTCTTCTCCCAGCCTTTGACATCTGTCCATTTCCTTTTATATTATCAATGTGGATAACATGTACTTGCTTTTCTTTACCCATAATTAAGTCTTCAGTGATTTCTTTATAGCTTAAATTTTAAAGTTGAAAATCAATAAATATTTTTTACATTATGATGACTAAGTAAATACTATTCATTGAGGAGTCAAATGGAATATTATGATTATATACCCTTTCCTATGAAGATTTCCTAAAGTTTCTACTTCTTGTTTTGTTTCGTTTTTGCATTGTCTGCTTTTATCACCTTGTTAAGCTTCCCCAGTGTCTCTAGGTTTGAAGGAATCCCTTTTGTGAAGAGGAATACCTGATTCCTCTCTCCCCCTGCTGCTTTGCTCTGGGTTGGTTGACCTCGGATTGGCTACATAGCTATCACCCCAGGATGACCCTTCTTTGCTCTTCTTGGTCGAATCCAGTTTTTGGAATTTAATGCCTTTCTTTTCTTCCTTGTTTACTATCTGGCTTTGTTTGAGGGCATTTTCAAATAATTTCCTAAGAAAGGATGAATGAAAGGTAAACTTTCTGCATTTTAGTCCATGCATTTCTAATAATGTCTTTGTTCTGCCCACGCATGTCTGATGATGTCTGCATGCTGTCCTGTTAATTACAGGGCTGACTACATATGACTTCTAGGCTGAAAACAATTTCCCCATTGGAACTAGAAGGCATTTCTTGTTGTCTTCTAACCTTCTTAATTCTAATGAGAAGTCTGATGCCAATCTGATATTTCATTTTCTGTACGTGTCTTCGTTTTCTCTCTGAAAGCGTATAGGATCTCTTCCTCACCCTTGTTGTTCTGAACGTTCTAACACAATGTGCCTAAGTGTGGACCTTCAGAGTTCATTTTTCCTGATGGGTCATTGCAATGAGAAGACTTATATTCTTCATTTTGGGGAAAGCCTCTTCTTCTAGCCTGAGATCCAGAAACCTGATAATTTAGTCTTCAGAGATAAGATGATGGGGAAGAGGAGAAGGCAGCCTGGTCTGTAACTCTTAATTAGTCCCCACTGACCTTGGCCCTGCAGCTCATGCTCCTTCTCCAGAGGGCCTGGTGGGCCTGAGTCTGTCTGGGTATCTGCAAGGCAGGTCAGGTACTTCCTGCCTTGTGGGGCACTGGGTCCCTCAAGGTTGTATTTTCTGCTGGACCTCCTTTGCCCTTCTTCAGGCACCGTTTTCTACCTGCTTTTGTAGAGATCTGTTATCATCGTTGTTTGCTGATGACTCCCCTCCCATTCTCTTGCTCTTGTGCTTTCATGCTTCTCTTTTCCGTTTATTATAATGTTATCCCTTTATTATAAAGAATATTATAATATCCCTTTATTACAGTGGAGACTTGAGTGGGAGAAGAAATAAGTTGTGTTATCTATCATCCAAGTGAGAAGGGCTCAGCAGATCCCAAGCTTGATAGTTGTTCTGTAGCCCTGCCTCAGTCACCGATGTTAGGGACCTTGTCTTCTTCATCTATTTATATATGCTGGAGGTTGGCACATAATCATCACTGAGTCAGTGTCTGCTGAATTATAATACACTTGAAAATTGAAATGTTGTATTTAGGAATGATTCAGTAACCTCTCTACATTTGACTTTGGTCAGATCTTCAGTAGAATGAATCCTAAATCGTCCCCCACTCCTGCCCCCCTCCCCCCCGACCGGAGAATCCATAAAAGGACCTGTGAAAAATAAAGAGGTTTTGTGGTTAAATTCGATACCCTCCCACCTAACTTTGGATTAAAAGAATTGCTAGCTTTAAGTGATATCGTTTTCCATATCATAGCTGTCTGAGAAGTAGCTCCTCTAAATAGGCCTCTTCTAATTGCCTACTTTTCCTTGCAATTAGAAAGCTGCTAGAACTTGACACTCCATCTTTTCTTTTTTTTGACACTCCATCTTAATATAAGCTAAGCTGAATTTTAACAATGTAAGGATCTTGTGGTGGTGTAAACTAATGTTTACAACAGCATTTTCTATACTGTAAAGTGCTCTCCACATTTGAGTTTTTGTTGATATTATAGTGTGGGAACTGCCAGCATTGTTTTCCAAGCCGTGCTATTTTGAGCAGGGATTAAGGCACTAATTAGCATCCTATTGTCATCTATTTTTGTACTTTAAATGGAGAAGGAATGATTTTGTAATATGTAGTTGTGAGCCTTAAATAGGAACAGTAGAAATGGAGCGAGTCTGCATAGTATATGATCATTTTCAGATTTATTTGGCTAGTGTAGACGTAGCATTAGGGGAATGTAGAGGACTGAAGATGCTGTGAAGATCTTTGGACATATCTCAAATATAAATGTAATGTGGCCCCGGTGATAAAAATCTACTGACCCTGATCTGGTTCTGTTTGGCTAGTTCTATTGAAGTGATCAATCAACACTGCCTGACAGGTTGGGAGCCTTGGTGGAGCTTGACTGCCAGAAGGGCCCAGACACTGAGTTATCATCGAAGTGAGAACCAGCCTTTCTTTATGCAAGTCAGAACTCCTGGTGGCATTTCTACTTGAGGACCTATCCTCTTCCCTTTTGTCCACTATTTTGATTTTTTTTTAAAAAATGTCATTATACACTTAATTGGGTAGGAAAAAGGGAATATAATTAATTGAAACCTCTGTTTATAACTTTAACTTTACTTCCAGTTTTTATCTGTGTGTGTTTGTACACTTTGCATAGGTGTAAGCAGTGCACATATGATATAATTTTCCAAATGAATATTATTTTATGTATAATTTATATGACTGTGTGCTTATGTAGTACTGGTTTTTTAATGTGGCAAAAACACTTAACATGAGATCTGCCCTCCTAACGAATTTTCTGTGTACAACATAGTATTGCTAACCAGAGGCACAGTGTGGTACAGCAGATCACTAGAATTTCTTCATCTTGCATTGAGTGAAACTTCTTACATAACGTTTTTAACAGTGATAAAATATCCATCACGTTGATATGTCATAATCATACTTAACCTTTCCCCTATTATTACAAATTGGTGTGTTTCTAATTGTTTAATATCATAAGCAGTATTTTTTTTAATTTTTAAATTTATTTTTATTTAGTTATTTTTGGCTGCTTTAGGTCTTCGTTGCTGCGCATGGGCTTTCTCTAGTTGCGGCCAGCGGGATCTACTCTTCGTTGTGGTGCGCGGGCTTCTCATTGCGGTGGTTTCTCTTGTTGCGGAGCACAGGCTCTAGGTGCTCAGGCTTCAGTAGTTGCGGCACGCAGGCTCAGTAGTTGTGGCTCAGGGGCTCTAGAGCACAGGCTCAGTAGTTGTGGCGCACGGGCTTAGTTACTCCGCGGCATGTGGTATCTTCCCAGACCAGGGATCTAACCCATGTCCCCTGCATTGGCAGGCAGACTCTTAACCATTGCGCCACCAGGAAAGTCCTCATAAACAGTATTGATATTGGCAATAATCTTTTGTAAAGATTATTTTGCTTTTGGGATTGTTTTCTTAGAATATATCCCCCACCTGAGATTATCGGGTCTTCTGTTTTATACCTCTTATTTACACAGACATTTTGGTCTCCAGAAAGACAGGGCTGTGCAGTTGTCTTATTCCACCTATTTTTATTAGGGAGACTGGTAAATCTCCTCTGATGATTTGCCATTTGGGTTTACATATGCAATGGAGAGCCCATAGTCCTGTACTTTTAGCTCAATCCGTTAATTGTATGGAAAAAGTTTGAATGTGGAAGATTATTGTCTTTACCTTTTTTAACAGTGCATATATTGAAGGTGTACACCTTGACGATTTGATACATATATACTGTGAACGATTCACCACAGTCAAGCTAATTAACATTATCCATCACCTCACAGGGTTACCTTAGGATCTACCCTCCTAGCAAATTTCAATTATACAGTATCTTCTGAGGACACGTGCTCATTTCTAACCCTGCTCATCACACAGTGCTTTTCCAGAGAGTAGATTCCTCCAACTAAATTGCAGACATTGCTCGTAAGGGTAATACAGGTCAAGTTTTTAGCAGCAAACCCTGTGGTAAGGATTTTATCAGCTTGATTTGCAGTCATGACAGCTACCTGAGAGCATTCTCTCTCAAGAAGGGTGCACAGGACAGGTCCCTGAGGGGGAGTGGGCACGAGAAGCTTCAGTCAGAATTAGAGGTGGGGGTGGGAGGATGAACCAGACACTTTCACACCCTTTCCCGGGCCTCCTCTGTTAGTGCAAAAATTAATCAGAAAAAACGGGTAATTACCATATTAGGCTGTGGGTGTTAAAGAATACTGACTGGGTCAGGGAACCTATTATTTGAGAAAATAACATCAGAATTAAAAGGCTACTTTATTTCCACCTACATCAAGCATAAAAACCAGTGATAATTACAAAGATGGAACATTAATTAATTCCATAGTGTATTAATTCACCACAAAAAGAGATTTATAGGTGTTGTCATGTCTTCTTTGTTTTTAGGGGGTGGATTTTCAAAAGAGAGGTTAATGAGGCCATGTAAAATGGTCATATAAAGAAATGTTTTTGCATTCTTTGGTCAAACTGCTTTTGGGACATTGCCCATTATTTGCAGTTTTCCTTCTATAAAGATCCAAGTGATAAAACCATCAGAGTTCAGGGCTAGGAAAAAGTAGATTTTTTTCCCTGAAAAATATGATTTTTTTATTATTAGATACTAAGATATATGTAAACATATGTAAGCTTTTTTATTTCTCTCTTTCTCTCTCACTTTCTTTGGGCTGGAGAATAAATGGCAAGTAAATGAGTGAGTCAAAGGGGAGTTAAGACATAGAAGAATTTACTGAGGGCTGCTAATTCCTGCAATGTCTCTTATAAGAACCATAATTAAATTAAGTAATAAAGAAGTTATCCCATCAGAGATTATTTTCAGGTCTAACACAGTATGTTTTAGTTGTAGCTAATTGATGATTCCATTTTGAACAGTATAGCTTTGTGGATAATTGGTTCTGTTCTTATGAAGACCTAAAAAATGATTCTTTTCCTATGAAGACTCTTGTTCTTTCTAGATCCTTTCCAGCGTTTCACCAAGAAGTGGGCTGACCTGCCTATCCTTAGCTTGCATGTCCCAGACAAGGAGGTGCCAGGTTGGGTGCTCAGCAGAGAGCAGAGCCCAAATTAGAATTCATCATCAAGCCCTGGAGTCATTAGATGCTGGAGTTGGATTGGAAGGGCTCAGTGAAGAGTTTGAGGCTTGGAGAGCAACTTTTTCCATCTGATTCAACATCTAGGCTCTTTTCACAGTGCCATGTGATGTGTTCATCATAAAAGAGGTTGACATTGCAGGGTGATTTCTACTCAGCCTTGGCTAGTTGGCCCAGGCACATACCTGTAGGACTTGAAACCGACATGAGTCTGATTAAGAGCCCTGCAGGCAATTAGATTTCTTTAAGGATGGATGGGAGAGAAATGGGGATTCCTTCTCAGTTCATCTGCTTTTTATATTCTTTCATTATTGATTTAACAGCATAAATATTTAACCTTGATGTTTGACACATTTTGATGAATCCCAGTTAGGAAAAGGAAAAAAAAATCCCAGATACAAATGTAGTACTTCATCTCTAAGTCTCCAAATTTTTGTTCCACCTCCCTCCCCCAACCCAGCTTCTGGTCCCTTTTGTTCTACTTCTTCTCACTGCCGTTTAGGATACAGGTTCTTACTTTCCAAGCACCTCTCTATACTAAGATGCCTTTATTTTCTCCAAGCTTAAGTTATCATGTTTTAGCCAAAAGCTCCAAGTGAATATCTACTCTATCCTTACAGCTGTTTCTGAGTGTCTTTCATGCCCACATAGTATGTGTGCCCAGGTCTCTTTTTTACTTACTCATCTAGGACTTCATTTTCCCAGGGGTGGTCCAGCATCGGCTAAAATGCCTTTGAATACTTGGAGTCCGCCAAATAAAATCACATTTTAAAAACTGAGCTAAACAGGTTTCTCTACACTTTAATAACACATAACATCATAATTTCATTCTTGTTGGACTGAGCCAAAAATAAAAACAAAAATAAACTCCCTTCATTTCAGGTCCTAATTGAAGTACAGATTAGATCCTACACCTTCAAATGTACATCCTTCAAAGGGTACATTTGGGGTGAACCATCAGGTTGATATGACACAGACATTAAAAATAGGGGGAGGGCTTAAAATATATATTGTTATTAACCTTTTCCTGATATTTTATGGAATATTGATTATGTAGTGCTAATAATTTTATTCCATATTGTTCAAAGGACAAAAAGTGCCACCAAAAATGTAGCAATAAAGTTTTTAGCTCTCATGGCAGCCTCAGGAGTCAATTATGTCAGCACTAAGTCTGGTACTGTCAAATCACGACGGAATTGCAAGCATAGGTTGGCTGGTGATGCAAGAGTTCAGCAAAAATCAATGAAAGCATTAGGGAGTGCTGATTGAGGTTATTAAGGCTTTGCTTGATAGCACACCACTGCAGCTCGGTGACATCAGGTTGAAATTAGTCATGCTGAGAATAGTTACACCAGCCGTGTGGCTGACAAGGACTTGGTGCTTTGGCCGGGTGTCAGGCCTGTGCCTCTGAGCGGGGAGAGCTGAGTGCAGGACATTGGTCCACCAGAGACTTCCCGGCTCCACATAATATCAAATGGTGAAAGATCTCCCAGAGATCTCCACCTCAAAGCTAAGACACAGCTCCACTCAATGAGAGCAAGCTACATGGCTGGACACCCTATGCCAAACAACTAGCAAGACAGGAACACAACCCCACCCATTAGCAGAGAGGCTGCCTAAAATCATAATGAGGTCACAGGCACCCCAAAACACACCACTGGACGTGGTCCTGCCCACCAGAAAGACAAGATCCAGTCTCATCCACCAGAACACAGGCACCAGTCCCCTCCACCAGGAAGCCTACACAACCCACTGAACTAACCTTAGCCACTGGGGGCAGACACCAAAAACAATGGGAACTACAAACCTGCAGCCTGCGAAAAGGAGACCCCAGAAACAGTAAGTTAAGCAAAATGAGAAGACAGAGAAACACACAGCAGATGAAGGAGCAAGATAAAAACCCATCAGACCAAACAAATGAAGAGGAAATAGGCAGTCTACCTGAAAAAGAATTCAGAGTAATGATAGTAAAGATGATCCAAAATTTTGGAAATAGAATGGAGAAAATACAAGAAATGTTTAACAAGGACCTAGAAGAACTAAAGAGCAAATAAACAATGATGAATGAACAACACAATATATGAAATTAAAAATTCTCTAGAAGGAATCAATAGCAGAATAACTGAGGCAGAAGAACGGATAAGTGACCTGGAAGATAAAATAGTAGAAATAACTACCACAGAGCAGAATGAAGAAAAAAGAATGAAAAGAATTGAGGACGGTCTCAGGGACCTCTGGGACAACATTAAACACACCAACATTTGAATTATAGGGGTCCCAGAAGAAGAAGAGAAAAAGAAAGGTACTGAGAAAATATTTGAAGAGATTGTAGTTGAAAACTTCCCTACTACGGGAAAAGAAATAGTCAATCAAGTCCAGGAAGCACAGAGTCCCATACAGGATAAATCCAAGGCGAAACACGCCAAGACACATATTAATCAAACTATCAAAAATTAAATACAAAGAAAAAGTATTAAAAGCAGCAAGGGAAAAACAACAAATAACATACAAGGGAATCCCCATAAGGTTAACAGCTGATCTTTCAGCGGAAACTCTGCAAGCCAGAAGGGAGTGGCAGGTCATATTTAAAATGATGAAAGGGAAAAACATACAGGCAAGATTACTCTACCCGGCAAGGATCTCATTCAGATTTGATGGAGAAATTAAAACCTTTACAGACAAGCAAAAGCTAAGAGAATTCAGCACCACCAAACCAGCTCTACAAGAAATGCTAAAGGAACTTCTCTAAGTGGGAAACACAAGAGAAGAAAAGGACCTACAAAAACAAACCCAAAACAATTAAGAAAATGGTAATAGGGACATACATATCGATAACTACCTTAAATGTAAATGGATTAAATGCTCCAAACAAAAGTCATAGACTGGCTGAATGGATACAAAAACATGACCCGTACATATGCTCTCTACAAGAGACCCACTTCAGACCTAGGGACACATACAGACTGAAAGTGAGAGGATGGAAAAAGATATTCCATGCAAATGGAAATCAAAAGAAAGCTGGAGTAGCAATTCTCATATCAGAAAAAATAGACTTTAAAATAAAGACTATTACAAGAGACAGAGAAGGACACTACATAGTGATCAAGGGATCAATCCAAGAAGATATAACAATTGTAAATATTTATGCATCCAACATAGGAGCAGCTCAATACATAAGGCAAATGCTAACAGCCATAAAAGGAGAAATTGACAGTAACTCAGTCATAGTAGTAGGAGACTTTAACACCCCACTTTCATCAACGGACAGATCATCTAAAATGAAAATAAAAAGGGAAACACAAGCTTTAAATGATACAAAAACAAGATAGACTTAATTGATATTTATAGGACATGCCATCTAAAAACAACAGAATACATTTTCTTCTCAAGTGCTCATGGAACATTCTCTAGGATAGATCATATCTTGGGTCACAAATCAAGCCTTGGTAAATTTAAGAAAATTGAAATCGTATCAAGTATCTTTTCTGACCACAATGCTATGAGACTAGATATCAATTATAGGAAAAAATCTGTAAAAAATACAAGCACATGGAGGCTAAACAATATGTTACTAAATAACCAAGAGATCAATGAAGAAATCAAAGAGAAAATCAAAAAATACCTACAAACAAATGACAATGAAAACACGACGACCCAAAACCTATGGGATGCAGCAAAGGCAGTTCTAAGAGGGAAGTTTATAGCAATACAATCCTACCTCAAGAAACAAGAAACATCTCAAATAAACAACCTAACCTTACACCTAAAGCAATTAGAGAAAGAAGAACAAAACACACCAAAGTTAGCAGAAGGAAAGAAATCATAAAGATCAGATCAGAAATAAATGAAAAAGAAATGAAGAAAATGATAGCAAAGATCAATAAAACTAAAAGCTGGTTCTTTGAGAAGATAAACAAAATTGATAAACCATTAGCCAGACTCATCAAGAAAAAAAGGGAGAAGACTCAAATCAATAGAATTAGTAATGAAAAAGGAGAAGTAACAACTGACACTGCAGAAATACAAAGGCTCATGAGAGATTACTATAAGCAACTATATGCCAATAAAATGGACAACCTGGAAGAAATGGACAAATTCTTAGAGAAGCACAACCTTCCGAGACTGAAGCAGGAAGAAATAGAAAATATAAACAGACCAATCACAAGCACTGAAATTGAGACTGTGATTAAAAATCTTCCAACAAATAAAAGCCTAGGACCAGATGGATTCAAAGGTGAATTCTATCAAACATTTAGAGAAGAGCTAACACCTATCCTCCTCAAACTCTTCCAAAATAGAGCAGTCGGAGGAAGACTCTCAAACTCATTCTATGAGGCCACCATCACCCTGACACCAAATCCAGACAAAGATGTCACAAAAAAAGAAAACTACAAGCCAATTGTAGATGAAATATAGATCAATGGAACATCAATGATGTTCATCGTCATCTATGATGAACATAGATGCAAAAATCCTCAAAAAAATACTAGCAAACAGAATCCAACAGCACATTAAAAGGATCATACACCATGATCAAGTGGGGTTTATTCCAGGAATGCAAGGATTCTTCAATATATGCAAATCAATCAATGTGATAAACCATATTAACAAACTGAAGGAGAAAAACCATATGATCATCTCAATAGATGCAGAAAAAGCTTTCGACAGAATTCAACACCCATTTATGATAAAAACCCTCCAGAAAGTAGGCATAGAGGGAACTTACCTCAACATAATAAAGACCATATATGACAAACCCACAGCCAACATCATTCTCAATGGTGAAAAACTGAAACCATTTCCTCTAAGATCAGGAACAAGACAAGGTTGTCCACTCTCACCACTATTATTCAACATAGTTTTGGAAGTTTTAACCCCAGCAATCAGAGAAGAAAAAGAAATAAAAGGAATCCAAATTGGAAAGAAGAAATAAAGTTGTCATTGTTTGCAGATGACATGATACTATACATAGAGAATCCTAAAGATGCTACCAGAAAACTACTAGAGCTAATCATTGAATTTGGTAAAGTTGCAGGATACAAAATTAATGCACAGAAATCTCTTGCATTCCTATACACTAATGATGAAAAATCTGAAAGAGAAATTAAGGAAACACTCCATTTACCATTACAACAAAGAGAATAAAATAACCAGGAATAAACCTACCTAAGGAGACAAAAGACCTGTACGCGGAAAACTATAAGACACTGATGAAAGAAATTAAAGATGATACAAACAGATGGAGAGATATACCATGTTCTTGGATTGGAAGAATCAACATTGTGAAAATGACTCTACTACCCAAAGCAATCTACAGATTTAATGCAATCCCTATCAAACTACCAATGGCATTTTTCACAGAACAAGAACAAAAAATTTCACAATTTGTATGGAAACACAAAAGACCCTGAATAGCCAAAGAATCTTGAGAAAGAAAAACGGAGCTGGAGGAATCAGGCTCCCAGACTTCAGATGATATTACAAAGCTACAGTAATCAAGACAGTATGGTAGTGCACAAAAACAGAAATATAGATCAATGGAACAGGATAGAATGCCCAGAGATAAACCCACACACATATGGTCACCTTATTTTTGATAAAGGAGGCAAGAATATACAGTGGAGAAAAGACAGCCTCTTCAATAAGTGGTTCTGGGAAAACTGGACAGCTACATGTAAAAGAATGAAATTAGAACACTCCCTAACACCATACACAAAAATAAACTCAAAATGGATTAAAGACCTAAATGTAAGGCCAGACACTATAAAACTCTTAGAGGAAAACATAAGCAGAACACTCTATGACATAAATCACAGCAAGATCTATTTTGACCCACCTCCTAGAGAAATGGAAATAAAAACAAAAATAAACAAATGGGACCTAATGAAACTTAAAAGGTTTTGCACAGTAAAGGAAACCATAAAGAAGACGAAAAGACAACTCTCAGAATGGGAGAAAATATTTGCAAATGAAGCAACTGACAAGGGATTAATCTCCAAAATATACAAGCAGCTCATGCAGCTCAGTAGCAAAAAAACAAACAACCCAATCCAAAAATGGGCAGAAGACCTAAATAGACATTTCTCCAAAGAAGATATACAGATTGCCAACAAACACACGAAAGGATGCTCAACATCACTAACCATTAGAGAAATGCAAATCAAAACTACAATTAGGTATCACCTCATACCAGTCAGAATGGCCATGATCAAAAAAATAATAAATGCTGGAGAGGGTGTGGAGAAAAGGGAACCCTCTTGCACTGTTGGTGGGAATGTAAATTGATACAGCCACTATGGAGAACAGTATGGAGGTTCATTAAAAAACTAAAAATAGAACTACCATATGACCCAGCAATCCCACTACTGGGCATACACGCTCTTAAAACCATAATTCAAAAAGACACGTGTACCCCAATATTCATTGAGCTCTATTTACAATAGCCGGGACATGGAAGCAACCTAAGTGTCCATCGACAGATGAATGGATAAAGAAGATGTGGCATATATATACAATGGAATATTACTCAGCCATAAAAAGAAACAAAATTGAGTTATTTGTAGTGAGGTGGATGGACCTAGAGTCTGTCATACAGAGTGAAGTAAGTCAGAAAGAGAAAAACAAATACCATATGCTAGCACATATATATGGAATTAAAAAAAAAAGTTCTGAAGAGCCTAGGGGCAGGACAGGAATAAAGACGCAGACATAGAGAATGGACTTGAGGACACGGGGAGTGGGAAGGGTAAGCTGGGACGAAGTGAGAAAATGGCATGGACATATATACACTACCAAATGTAAAATAGCTAGTGGGAAGCAGCCGCATAGCACAGGGAGATCAGCTCGGTTCTTTGTGTCCACCTAGAGGGGTGGGATAGGGAGGGTGGGAGGGAGACGCAAGAGGGAGGAGATATGGGGGTATATGTATATGTATAGCTGATTCACCTTGTTATAAAGCAGAAACTAACACACCATTTTAAAGCAGTTATACTCCAATAAAGATGTTAAAAAAAAAGTTTCTAAAAAAATGAGTCATGTTTTCTGGATTATCTACAATAGACGTCATACAATTCTAGGGAATTCAGGAAAACACTCTGTAAAATATTCTTCTTTCTAACTCTCTGTGTATTCATTTTTTAATTACTGTGACTTGGAGTCTGCATTTCATGTTTTGCAGGAGAGTTTTTTTTAATAAAAAAATTAGAACATAGTGGATAATGCAGATAACCCCAATTAAGAGGAAACCAGGTCCCATATGGATATTGTCTGATTCATTACAAATTACAGCTTTAGAATTTAGAATATTGTGCTATAAATCATGATGTCATTTCCACGTAATCACATTCAGGCAACATCTCCCCTGAGAGAATGTCCTTGTCACAAACAGCTGTGTCGTTTTTCAGACCTAAAGGGAGGTTTGGGTGGTTTAGAATTGTCTTATGAAGTCTGTGTTTATTTGTACTTTGCACCTTTGTCATTATTATAAGCTCACTGTAAGAAGTACAGTGATTAATAATTTAATTATTTAAATTAAAACACCAGAATATGAATAAAGCTTATTTAAATTAAAACATCATTTGATATGATGGTAATTGGTTACTTTGGTACACTTTCTATTATAAAATTAATTTGAATTACTGAAGAGTCAGATACATAAGAAGCTTTACACAGAGGAAGAAGTTTGCTGTAGGATCACCTGGGCTGACGTCTTCTGCCACTAGTTAAATAGCTGTGTGACCTAATCTGTTTCTTTATAATCTCAGTATCACTGTCTGCACATTCATTTATGTATTCATTCAGCAAATACTCATTGAGTCTCTACTGTGTGTCAGGGACTGTGCTAGGTGCTGGGATTTAAGGGGTGAGTAAAAAAGAAAAGGTTCTTGATCCCTTGGAGCTTATGGTTTAGTGGGAGAGCCAGACATTAAAGCAACAATCACATAAATGATACAGCTACCATTGTGGTGCGGCTAGGAGCGGAAAGACTATGGAGCTGTATGGTGAGGTTGGAATTCTCTGGTCTCCTTTTCCAGGTTCTGGCACATAAGAAGCCCAGTGAATGGTGGCAGTGATTATTGGAAGTGTTATTAGTATTATTATGATTTCATCCCAAGCCAAACGTGAGCACGTGAGGACAGGCAGTGCAGGAACTAGTTGCAGGTTGTATGATGACGTAATGAAACATGGTGAATTCGGGTTGAGGGAGTTCAAGCCACGTGAATTAAAATGCAGGCATCCCAAAATATGGTTGTCATCCTCTGGGTGTTAGAGTGGGCGTTACCTTGATGGATCTTTGAGCGTGGCATAGTTAACACTGTTGCCAGAAGGTTGATGAGTCAAAGTTGCTGCAGGGAGGTTGGGGTCTAGTGGTTACCATTTTAAAACTGCTTTTATTTTAAGCTTTTAGGTGTTGGGTGCCAGTTCTACAGAATTCCACATACATACATATACATATATTCACACACATCTATTTATATATATTTTAATGTATAGATACACATATACATATATTGTATATATATACACACAAATTATATGTGTGTATGTGTATATGCAAGTGTATTTGTGCATGTGTATAGTAGTGTCTTCCCCCTCAGGATCTAGGCACTTAGTTTGTAATCACAGGAAAGAAGGAATCTTCCCACGTCTGCAACCTGAAGTTGGAAAGCAGGCTGCCCTAAATTCAAAAATAGAAATTCTATTAAAGGTCACGTAGAGGTGAGAGAATATGTGAGTCCTCTGGTTCCTTCTTACAACAGCCATCCTGTGTGCGTGTGTTGCGCCCATGTGTCCCTGCACATTCTTTGTAGGCGGGGTGATAAAACAGTGCCCTAGATATTCTCCTGGGTGTGGTGTGACAACCTCGTTGTGATAGAGTGCACCCCAAACAACACTGGACAGCAAGCTCATAGTCTCTGGGCTGGTGAAGAGCAGTGTTTCCTGGAGCATAGACATGACTCTGGGTGTGTTTGCTCCAGTGCAAGGAAGGATGGTATGTAAGAGGACTGAAATCTCTGATCAGATGACGTGGACTGGCCATTGAGGAATTTAGTCACGTTTCCCTTGCTAATAATAATAGTCGTGTTTTTGGGCATTTCATATGTGCATGTTACTGACCTAAGTGATTGACATAGAGAATCTCGTGTAATTCTTAAGACAAGCCTGTGAGGTAGGTCTAGTTAGGGACCATCCAAGGTCCCATATCCAGTGGATAGCACAGCTAGACCTGGACTTGGCTATGACCGATTGTGAAGCCTTCTCTCTTAACTGGACATTCTGTTGTCCCTATTTGTTCTCTGGTCATGGAAGCCACACAGATACCCACTCACTTGTCTCATTTGCTGTTATAGCCCCACAGGCTGGCACAGTGCCCAGTCCTGGGCTAGGTGTATTAGTGACCCTTTGGTTGCAAGTGACAGAAACGTAACTCAAACTGGTGTAAAATAAACATTAAGCAGACTTCGTTGGCTCATATAATAAAAATCCAGTGGTGAAGTGCAGTCCTTCAGACGTGCCTGGATACAGGTGGACGGATGATGTCACCAAGACTTCCTTTCTTTCCATCTTTCCGTTGTGCTTCCTTCTGCGTTGGCTTCATTCCCAGGCAGGCTCTCTCCATGGGGAGGCAATTAGAGGAACCAGCAGCTCTAGACAACTAAGCCCAGAAATAAGAGGTTGTCTCCTTCTAACTGTCCCAACAAAAACCCTGGGGGCGGGGGGGCTCTCATTAGCTTTGTTTGGGTCAAATACCCATTTCTGAAACTAGGTTGGGCTTGGGAGAAGGCGTCCCTGTAGGGACAGCTGGAAGTGGGAGGAGTCAGCCTCCCTTGAACCCCATGAACTGATAAAGGGGGAGCAGTTGTTCCCTCCGAGATACTGAACATAGGCAGAAACCTATGTTCATTGCAAAAGGTATTCAATAAATATTGGCTGAATGAATGAAGGAAGGAAGGAAGAAATTAACCTGTTCTGTTCTAGGGAACCTTCAGAGAATACAAGGATCTCTAAAAATAATATGTCACAAATTGGGACACACATTAAGCCTGCAGTACATTTTAATTTAATAGGAACGAATGAATAAGTTTGTGAGGGAAGGTATAATCTATGTTCTACAAGGTAAAAAGTTAAATGCTCCTTTTTTGATTAATGAATGTTTGAAGGGGCTTCCATCAAGTTATTTATGTTTTACTTTCCTCTGTGCCCCTCAGATATTGGGATAAGTATTGGGATAATGGAAGGTACGCAATAAGGGAATTTCATTTTTCCAAGCCACCTTCTACCTGAGTCCCCTGCAACAGAGGTGTGTAAATGGAAACACCTGGAGGGCTCCTGAGAGGGGAGAACAAGTGGAATTTCTTTCAAGTCTTGTGTTTTATCTTAAAGGTTTATGCAAATTTTGGATAATACTTTTATGATATTTACACAGTCCTTTTAATAATAGATTAATATTTGAAGTTAATAACCATTCAGAAAACAAAAACAAAAATGCTTCCTTTGGGTCTTAGTTAAACAGAAAGATGGTATTTAATTGAATTTTACTAATTTTGGAAAATTGGGTTGAACTGAGGAAAGCCGATGTCAAAAGTCAGTTTCATGGTCCAAGCCTTTCCTTTGGTCTTGGTTTCTGATACCCAGATACATATAAATAGTAATCATTTGGAATCATAATCATTTGGAAGAAAGGCTTAAAATATTGCTGAAGAGGGTGGTGGGATGCAGTGTTGAGGGCATACTTCTTCTTATTAAAGGAGTAAATCATTATTCAGAGGGTCTTTGGTCAATTGATAGTGCCTTCTTTCTCTCTCTCTCTCTCTCTCTCTCTCTCTCTCTCTATTTTAGGGAAGGAAAGGCCTCTCAATGCCAAGAGATTACTGATGATCATGTTTTTAATTTTATCATTAATGTTTTCATTTTTATCACATGTAAATGAACTAAATGTCCCAAATAATCCTTATACTTTTCATCCAACTTTCAAACTTCATTTTAATTGCAGCTGTCTTGTCTTGTGTGGCAAAAACATTCAGCTTTGTTGTTCTTTTTCACGTTTCAGTTGTTACTTGAGTAGAAGTCTGTTAAAGTAGCCAACTCTGTGGACTACCGCTTCTTTAAAGTGAAGAGTGAATTCATTCAGCTTATCCGGATTTTTTAATGAATATAGGATTTTTTCCCTATGGTGAAAAATAAGAAATAAACCCTGCATTCAGAAATTCGACTAGTGCCTTCTTGCCAAGCCAACATAAAAGCCACTTACCTGTGCCTTACAGATTTGCCATAGAAGTATTCAATTTATGATGCATATATGTTAAGAATAATTTTAACTGTCCTTTTGAATATGCTGAGCTAATTGGGTGTCAGATTCATTAAGGAGTGAACGATGCAGTGACTGATAGTCATAAAAAGGTTTTCTTTTCATCAGTTTGTCCAAATTTGCTGACATATCGATATGTGTCAGTATCAGCCTAGCTGAAAACTCATACATCTTATTTAAGATTTCTTCACCAGATGGTTTTACCTAAAGAATTTTGAGGATAAATGTCTTCAGAGACATCATCATTGTAAATACACCAAAGAGATAATGAGATGACAGAACTCATTGTGTTGGCTTTCTTCCAACCATGAGAGAAACACTGAGATGAATTTTAATATCTAACCAGCTATTTAACAATTATTTTTTCTCTCTTTTTTTAACATTTTTGTTTATGTCCTTTCTGTCTTTCTATTTTTCTTTTGCTGTGTGTACTTACGCACAAGTATATATGTTTGTCTTTTGTTTTGTTTTGTTTTTGCTAAAATGAGGATCATTTGAGAATTCTAGGAAGAAAATTTTCACTTGCAGTTTTGGAGGCATTATTTCTTTGTTCTTAGGCTTCCAGTATCAATGTCAAGAAGTCCAGTGGCATTCTGATTCCCACTTTTCTGTGTGTGCCCAGTTTTCCATTTTCAGGATGCAGTTTAATATCTTGTTTCTGTTCCCAGTATTTTGAAATTCCACAGTTCTCTGGTTCAGTTTTTCTAGTCTTCTGCCTGGAGAAAATGGGGGATGGCAGCTTTGCTCTGCCATTCTGGATCTGGTGAGGAAGGGGATTAGGTGAGAGGGGTCTCATCACTCAGCTCTCACTCAATCTCTCAGTGTAGATCTCCATTCCCATTTGTACGTTTTCTTTGCTGGTGTCACCGACTCAGTTTCTCCTGAGTCCAGCCTTGTATCTTCTGGAGGGTTTGGGGGAGCAGTGGTGGCTTAACTGCAATGTCGGGATGGGGGCCTGGAGGCCTAACTGCTCATTTTATAGACTTTCATCTTGAATATGGAAGGTAGGTATGTCTTTCAAGCACATTGAAACATCCTGTAATAGTGTCATTCAAAAATGACGCCTTTTTCAACTTGGTTATTCTTTTATATATATATATATATATATATAATTTTTTTTTTCCCCGTTGAGACTGTTTTGACCACATCTTCAGTCTAGAGCGTCAACAAATTATCTCTCAACATGTGAGTTTTTCCTTCTGAAGAGATTCTGTATCCAATCTTGAAGGCAGCTTTGAGCAATCTTTTTCTTTGTTTGCTTGATTGAGCTTTATATCATATTGTTCCTTGCCAATACACGTCCAAAAATTCTGGCAGTTTTCCTTCTTACTTTGCAAGATTGGTTTATAAAATGTCATTCTGAAAGGAATGACTGTGCACTTCTTGCATGTGTTTTTACACATGTGCAAGGGTTATCAAAGTGAGCCTCATTTGCATCTCCATGTACTAAAACCCATGTTTTAAAGAAACAGCCTCTGCTTTCTTGATTAACTATTGCTATTCACTATGGAGTCATGAATTGTGGCCAGGGGAATCCTGTTAGCTCATTGTGGGGACCCTCAGGGACAGTGAATTCCATGTCTGTCTCAATCCTCAATACTTTCAGATGGTTATTACTTTTAATCATTATCTTGCACATTTGCATGGTTTTAAAACCTCTATTTCTTGTTTCCTGTTTTAAACCCACAGGTGGCATTCCTGATTGCAAACAGAATTTTTAGAAACAAGTAAATAAGTCATTATCACAATAGAACAAACACCATGATTTTTATCACTTTTGTGCTATGGTGAATTGGATTTGAGAGTAGTTGTATGCTTACAATAAATAGAACTTTTTTGATAGACTGCAATTATGGCAGAAAGTTGAACTAGTGGGTTTTTTGGTAATCAAAATTGAAACGGACAGAAGCAGGCAAAATGTTTCATAAGGTGAGAAGACAAACATAGTTTTCAAAAACTTGGCCCTATGGGGCCCCAGGAGTTCAAAGTTAGCACAGGTTCTTGCCATGGGATGGCTGGTGGGGCAGCAGTGGCTTTGGTGATTTTTTGCATAACATAATTTTATTAAAGTAGTGTACCATTTTCATATAGCTGTGATATTTAGAAGGTACTAAACTCTCTGACTTTCATGAGAAAATAAAAAGATCCCAAATAAATTAGCTGCTATGAAAGAAGGGATACTGCTTATCTTCATGAGCGTGACATTTTTAAGAGTATAGAAATTCAAAGCCTGCTCCCCTCTCCTTTGGTCATTGAGTAGGAAGCAATGCATTAATCAAGGCAACTTTACAAATAATTGTGGGTCTAGGATTTAGGGAAGAATTCAACAGAATTCATATCCTTGAAGGGAACGTTGATTGACTATACGTGGTGCTAGATGCTATACCTGATGTGTATTCCTTCACATAAACTGAGGCATGAATGTTCACCTTCATTTACATAGGAGGACTTTGAGGGAGTCACAGAGGCATTGTATAATTGTCTAAACTCAACAGAGCTGGTAAGTAGTAGGCCTGTGACTGGAACCCATGTTCAGTTTGGTTATGAAGGACATGGTTTTCCTTCTAATAAATGGGCATTGGTACCTGTCTCCTTCCCCTCTAGGTGCTGTGCTTTCTTAAAAACCAGTTGAGTAGATATCCTTAAGTTAAAATCTGTGCATTGCAGCCTAGGTTTGGGTAAAGGCATCCAGAAGTAATCTGTAGGTCTCATCAGGTAGTGCCAAATGAAGGGAGCAGGAGAAATTTGGACCTCTCTCTATTCTCAAATTGTTTTCAAATAGTCTAAAAGCATCCTATTGATTGTTTCGAACCTAACTACCTAATAAACAAAGCAGTACAAATAAAGTCACAGAATCTTAAAGCCCTGGGAGCCTTTCCTGCTGATCAAGGATGCTCCTTTCGATTAGCAGATGAAATCTAGGCTAAGGGACTTGTGCAAGGTCGCAAAACTACCACATTGCATTGGTTCTAAGGAACACATGTTTCCATTATAATAATTCTGGAAACAGGATTGCTTCTTATAGTCAATGGTGTCTGACAGCAGCTTTCAGCCACGCAGCAGTTGTGATGTACTTGTGATTGCCTTTGCACGCATGGACATCCAGAGGACCAGCAGCAAGTGTGCAGCATGTGTATCAGCAGCTTGGAAGGAAATCCTGGTGACAGTAGTGGAGCCGTCTTACAGATGTTGTGTCATCAATGCTTTTGATGGCACAGAGGTAATATTGTGTGGAAAGACCTGGAACTGGATGGTTTGGAGTCAAAACATAATCCGAAGTTGGATTCTGAATGTAAAAAAGTGTTAGGGATACTTAACTAATTCATTTTTTTCTGATATTTTCCTTTTTACTTAAGTACAAAGGTGATATCTGATAAAAATCTGTGTATAAAAGAACTCTCTTACTAGGTGTGAAACAAAAATTTGAAGTGATAAGGCATTGTGGCATCATTTAATTGACAGCTTTTATTTCTTTCTTAGTTCGTAAAATAATGGTGCATCTTACAATACGTGGGGATTTAGAATTCATGAATTATGGTAATTAAGAGTTGGAGAAATCCCTCTTCTTCATGTTCTTTTTCTAATATGCTTTCATCATTATGGATTCTGAATGTAAATAATGACATTTTTCAATGAAGGGTCAGTACCTTTATCCTCCGAGTAAGGCCTTTATCTTGTGATGCTCTGATACTAGTTTTAAGAATAATCACAGGTATGGAGTAAGTTTCATGTGGCCATTTCTTATAGTTTCCCTCAGTATAAGCAGAGGGGATTTCTCCAAAGCACCCCTCAATAAAAGCAGTTTCATAGGGGTGGAAATACATGGCTGTGATGAATTTAGCCAGGACAGTTTCAGAGCAGGATTAATGACTCATTTCAACCACAAAAAACTTTACCAGTTCATATGTCTAATTTTATTACCTGCAAAAGCCTCCCCATAAATTCGTTGCAAAATGTACCCCGAAATGAGTTGCTGGTTATAAGCCAGTTAATATTGGAGGACAACTTCCCAAAACTATGATTTTGAGCTTAGAATATTCAAACGGTGGTCATTCTTCCTGATAGTTCCAGAGAGAGGCCCATTGTCTGTCCAAGTAGTGAAACTAAAAACACGTTGTCTGGAGATGACTTATCTCTCTGTTCTCTGTTGTGATTTTAAATCAATATGTTAAAAGTTAAGAAGAAAGAGAACCAGAACACATTCTGGTTTTACACTCTGAAATGTTTTTTGATCCATTGGGAGATCATTCTTGCTGATCTTCCTTCAACTATAGTTTTTGGCTGAAGACTCTATATAAACAGCAGATTCCAGGGTGAGTGTGGGCTTACTGAGCCTGAAGCATAGCTGAGTCCTGTGCACAGGGCCAAAGACCAAAGAAAGGCCAATATAAGCTGCAGACTGTCGTGTGTCGTCCTGACAGGTCTCTCACGGGGCGATTTGGGGGCGTCACAGTGGAAGAGTACAGTAACTTGCTCTAAAGGCTTTGGCTGTTCATGAAGAACCTGAATTAGCCTGAGACACTGAGCCTTGAACTTCATAAAGGAGGAAACTGATAGACAGTATGTGTGAGGGTCTTCCCATGCTGGTCATCTCCATTTGTCTTCCATTTTTAAAACAGCATAGACTCGTGAGGACCACACTCTAGACTTACTGACATATTAGCAAAACTTTTATCTGCTCAGTCAAACTAAACCTTGAAGTTCGTGAAGGTAGGAAGTCTTCATTGTGCTTATTTAATTAGAAGGTTTTAAACAGTTCTTGCTGTATATGAGAGTAAGCATAACTAGACAGGCAATGAGGAGAGGAGTCTCAATAGAGATATATGTAACTGAACGTGATTTAGTGCTTATTTCTCTGTTGGGGACTCGTCACTGAAATCCATCCCTGGATCAGAAAGAACTTTTTTTCCAAGACCAAGTATCCAAGTTTTGAGTGAAAAGTAAGATCAGGGTCCTAGAGATGCTTTGGGATTGTAGAGGATGAAAAGATTAATCCCAGGTTGGAAGATTCAGTTATTTGTGATAATTCAAAAAGGGCTAGAGTGATGCTTACTTTTGTATGCATCATGAAAGCATGAAAAGGGATCAAGTAATAAGAATAAAGGAAACAAAAGCAGAAGGGGAGCAAGATGACTTACCTGCAAGCACAGTAAAGCTCTTATTTAGGTACAGAGTCTGCAATTTCCAGCATAAGCGATGCCAGTGCACAGGCTAAGAAGAAGATGCTGAAGCTTTCTTTGACTTAGGAAATTGAACCATATTTTGAACCAGAAAGGAACTGTTAATTCAGTTTTAAAAGGAAAAGCAAAACCACCTAATGAACCAATTTTATATTTTCGGAAAGTATGAAACTGGAATAAAACTAGGATGTCAAAGCATTCCCAGATCTGATTCTGAACTAAATTAGTTTTCTGTTTGATTCATGTTTCTGGTTCTGATCTGCTAATTACAGCCCCTTCTTATATATTTATTAAAGCAAGATTTCATTTGAGCAATTCATTATGAATTGGCTTTTAAAAAATAACTCTTTATACTTGAAAGAATCAAACTGTTTCCTCAGAAACATTATATAAATCAGACTTCTCTGTTTTAGTCAGATAGGCTTTCAATAACGTAAGTACGAATAAGTGAGGCTTGACTCTAATTCCTTCATTTTCCTTATTTATGAATAACAGGATCATATAGCTTTTCAATGCAATCGCTGATAATAAAACCACCTTCCCTATTATCTATGAGTCATAGTCTATTCTCTGGAGTGCTTTCTCCTAATGAGGAAACATCAGCTGTATACCTGAAAGCGTAATTGTTCTTATGGAAATAATTACTGATTTATAATTGCTGACTTTTCTGAAATGGAAAGATCTGCTCTTCATTACTTTCTTTTGCCGCTATACCCAAGTCAAGCAGGAAAAGCAGGAAAAGTCCGTTAATGAGAGTACCAAGTATTTAATTGTGTAATAAATTACTGAAAATGTTAATTAAATTAAATTCAAGTAATGTACATATTGAGTACATAGTACTAGCAGTAAGGGTGATTTTGGTAAGATACGATGCATACTTAGGAAAAGTTGAATGACAATAAAGTCGAGTTATTGTTAAGTGTCAAATGAACTCTTAAGATAGTAACTATTATGGATGTAATTCAAGAAGCAGGAGAAATGATATAATCAGGAGTGGGCAAGAGATTCATGGGGGGGGGTAGGCCTTTATTTGGGCCTTTCAACAGGGGTAGGAATTTTACCGTAGTGAGGGGGAGGGTGGATAGACAGAGAGGTTGGTGGTGGTGGTACCATGCACAGCATGAGCAACTGTAAAAGAAACACCCTGTGTATGATGGGGATCCTAGCAATCTCATTTGCTGTATCACACCACTGACCTGTACTCATCAAACTATCAACGTGATGAAGGATGATGAAAGGCTGAAGGACAGGTTCAGATTGAAAGAGGTTGAGGAGGCATGGCATCTAAACACAATGTGTGATCCTAGATTGAAGTGTGGTTTGGGGGAAAAAAAATGCTATGAAGGACATTTTGGGAAACTTTATGAAATTTGAATATAGATTGTATATTAGATACTAGCATTGTATCAGTGTTAGACTTCCTGAACTTCATAAATGTGTTGTGCTTATGTATTAGTTCCCTAGGGCTGCTGTAACCAAGGACCACAAACTGGGTGGCTTAACACAACAGAAATGCGTTCTGTCACAGTTCTGAAGGCTGGAAGTCTGAAAGCAAGGAGTTGGGAAGGGCATGTGCCCTCTGAAGGCTCCAGGGGAGGGTCTTTCCTTGCCTCTTCCTGCCTTCTGGCGGTTGCTGGCCATCCTTGTCTTTCCTTGGCTCGCAGCCGTAGCGCTGCAAACTCTGTCATCACACGGCCTTTTCCGTGTGTGCCTCTGTCTTCACATGGCCGTAGAAGGACACCTACTCATTGGGTTTAGGCCCCACCCTAATCCATTATGACCTCATCTTACCTAATTGCATCTGCAGAGATCCTATTTACAAGTAAGGTCACATTCTGAGGTTCCAGGTGGACATGAATTTTGGGGGAGACACTAGTCAACTCGGTACAGATGGCACATGAGACTCTCCCAGTTGTTAGGAGAGAGATGCTGCAGTATTTAAGGGTAAAGGATCATGATGTCTGCAACATACTCTCAAATGGGTCAGCAATAATAGTATTATGTATATATTATGGAGAGGGAGACAAAGCAAAGGGGAATTATGTTAACAACTGATGAATTTCAGTGAAGGATATATGGGCTGTGTAATTTTTGTAACTTTTCCATACGTTTGAAATTTTTCAGAATAAAAAATTTTCTAAAAAGCAAAAGAAAAATTTACAAAAATGGATCATATATATTTTTCCTCTGGACATTGTCACCTCTAGACTCTTGCACAAAGCTGCTAAATCTATATTGCTACACATCTAAAGATGCAGCCAACACTGAGACTGCAGAGCCGAGAGACGGGTTTTTGATGTTCCCGTTATCAATTTACACAACCTCTGTTCTTCTGCTTATGGGAGATTTTTCTTTTTAATGGCTTAAGCAGGTTTGAGTTAAGATTTTAGTTTCTTGCAGCTAAAAACAATCTGCCTCAACTGATACACTTTTGCAGAGCTATGTGTTGTATTAGACAGGTTAATGTCAATATATTCCATTTATTTGAAACAAATAAAAAATCCACTTTCATACTTTCATGCTTTATCAGTGTTTATAAAAGTAGTTTAAATATTTATCCAAATTCCAATGCAGTTTTTAAAGTTAAATGCTTGGCATTTTGCCCAAGATTTTGATACATGATAGCTGACCTAATTGTCCCTTTGAATGTCTCAGATTAAACTACCTTTCTTAAAGACAAATACAAATCTCGATTTACCCTCATGACTTTTTGTTCCCGAAAGAAAGAGCATGGAGCAAGAGTATTTCTATATGCATTTTTGCACATTTCTTTTTTATACATTTATTTATTTATTTTTGGCTGCGTTGGGTCTTCGTTGCTGTTCGGGCTTTCTCTAGCTGCAGCGAGCAGGGGCTACTCTTCATTGCGGTGCGCCGGCTTCTCATTACGGTGGCTTCTCTTGTTGTGGAGCCCGGGCTCTAGGTGCACAGGCTTCAGTAGTTGTGGCTCGCGGGCTCTAGAGCGCAGGCTCAGTAGTTGTGGCGCACGGGCTTAGTTGCTCTGCAGCATGTGGGATCTTCCTGGACCAGGGATCAAACCCGTGTCCCTTGCATTGGCAGGCGGATTCTTAACCACTGCGCCACCAGGGAAGCCCTGCACATTTCTAATCTTTGAAACTTTGTTTATTTATACTGTTGGACATAAATAGTACACTATGCAGGCCTGGGGAACATGTTTAAAATATGCTTTATCTTATAGTTGGTAATACTTTTAGACTATAACATTCCATGAACTTGGCACCTCCTGAAATAAGTAAAACAGAGCTATGCAAAATATAATATGATGCAGCCCTCTGGATGGAGAGACATGCTAGCTCAGGGCAGGCTGCTGGACGGAAACATGTGCTTTCCAAGCAGATGGCTCTCCTCCACCTCGTGTGCAGAGGGCCGGGGGGCTTGTTTGTGCGGGGAGCCTCAGCGTAAGGGCAGAGAGGCAGCTTGTAAAGTTATTCCCATGGGGCTCATTTCCGTCTGCCCAGCGTCACCCCTGACACGGAACAAAACAGGCAGGCAGCTCCTTCCCTTCTTTGATGAATGAATGCTGTCGTAAAGGAGGACTTTTACTGAGCAGTGTGACATGATGCAGAAAGAATGTTGTAATGAAATACAAAACTGTATGTTATAAAAGTCGGTCATAGAAGTTGTTTGGGGTCCATTTTCCAGTGTCTCCTTTACCAGGGGATGTTTTGAGGGATAAGTTACAGCAGTAAAAGGTGGAGTCTCCGTAACATTGGAAATCCCCACGGGATGCTGTGACACTCTGGGTCGTAAGGACAGAGATCCATTCAGATGAGCACACACCCCAGGCGGTCAGCGAAACCGAAGCTCGTGGAAATCTGAGCACGGGAACCCGGGGCTGAGCTTGGCACACTTGGGAGCATGAGGGCTTATCCTGAATCCAGAACTGCTGCGCTGGGGCCCACGGCAGCAGGTGTTTCTGGATCTTCACTTGAAGGCTGTGAGTGATGTAATCGAGCATCCCTGGGCCTGGGCAAGCTGCCGCCAGCCGGCTTCCTGCCTTCCCTTCTGGGCTGCACCACCTCCAGACAGTCCCCACGACCTCCTGATTCTTCCTTTCTCGTCACGTTTTCCAGGCATCTGTGGTTCATTGTGGCCCCTCCAGCCACTCTCCCTCTCATCCTACACCTCCCCATCTCACTCCTCCAGTATTTTCAGGTCTCTAAAGAGACAGGCTTGTGCCCCGGATCCCAGGCCACCTCATGGTACTACCCTTCCCTGGCCCAGGTAGCAGTTTCGGCAGAACAGAATACAGTCACCTAAGAATAGATACGTGTATATGTATTACTGAGTCACTTTGCTGTACACCTGAAACTAACACATTGTTAATCAACTATACTCCAATATAAAATAAAAATAAAAAAAAAGAATACAGTCATTTAAGGCTGCTGCCTTTAGGAAGAACTGTGGGCATGGAAGACACCACAATCAACACATCTTATACATCCAGATTTTGTGAAATATTTTCGTTGTGACTCTCTGGTGTCATGGGCGGTTTAAGATGGATGGCTGGGGGTCACTCTTAATGTAATAGATCTAGACAGGTAACCGGGAACAAGCATTACACTTACACTCTTAACATTGGAGTTTGTACCTTTGTCTTAGGGCTTTTGTCATAAAAGGAGGATATAGAGACAGACATTTTTCTTTGAGACAAAGTTAGAATATGAGAGAACCTTGACTCAGCAGCCTGAAGATACCAGGTGTTGAGCAGGCTTCCTAGGAGAAGAGCCAGACCAGGGTGATGGTGCTGTGCCAGGTTTTAAATATTTGATTTAAATTGATTGGAAACTGATAACAGCTTTAATTGGAGGAACACAAGGAAATGTCCATAAATGGTTCAATTTATTAAGCCCATTCACAGATCTATTTAGGAGGCTGAGTTCATGCAAACAGTAAGTATTGGGGTTTTACTATGATCAGCTAGGCAACGAGTGAAGAACTTCACATGCCGTCCTGGGTAATCCTCAGGGTGACCAGTGAGTTGTCCTGTACTTATTCTCTATTTGACAGCTGAAAGAAATTAGAGAGGTTAAGCAACTTTCCCAGGGCCACAAAGGTGGTGACCCAGCTGTGAATTTGAGTGGAGGTCTTGTTTCTGGACACTGCCCTTCTCTTTCACTGCTGTCCCCACTGCCACCTCCCCAACGCAAGCAGCTTTTACTGAGTCATGACGATTCGCCCTCTAGCCTTCAGGGTTTAAGGCAGGAGCACACATGTCTGAGCAGAGCTTGGTGGAGAAGCCTCCAGTGGGAGGGGAGGAGACATGTGGGGCAGACACCGCAGCTTTGGAGGGTGTGTTAATTGCTTGTTTACGACTATCTCCTGAGAGCCTTTGCTGATGGCCCTGTGGGTGACAAACAGAACTCAGCTAGAACAGGGAGACGATGAGGGGGATCATTATCTATTTTTTAACTGTTCTGGAGGATGTGCTAGTGTTTCCTGAGAGAAAGGGCACGGCAACTCTTAAACTTTATAAATCACTTGGAGGAATAAAAGGATGTGAAGTAGGTCAGAAAGAAGACAGGAGACACGTGAAAGCAAGCAATTCTAAATTACAAGTTATTTTGGCGTGTACCAGGCAAACAATTGGTGTCCAGATGAATCTCCTTCTTTGTTGCTTACTTTTCAGTGATGAGTATTTGTGAGTAGAAGGTACTTCCAATGAACTGTTGTATTAAAGGGAATCAGTTAGGTGTAAGCACAGACCTGACACAGTTATATCATGGTTTGGAGCTTATGGCCTTCTTTAATGCGAAGTATGTCAGCCTGTTTCAGTGACTATGGTTTGGAGGTTGGTTTGTCACCTTCCTTGCGTCTTAATTAGTTTGCATGGAGGTAGAAGAAGTGCCTCCACCCTCTCTAAGAGGACTTGAGAGAGATTCTTTTTTTGCTAGAAGTTGAGAGCGTTTGTTGTTAGATGCCTGGAAGAGGTGAATCTTCCATCACTGGAAGAGGTGAATGAGGCTGACTGGAAAAAAAAAAAACAAGGATAAATAATACGTAATGAACTGGGTTAGAAATTTAATTGTGTTTAGATATGTTTTAAGTTTTTTTAAAGCAGACGTAAAGCTGTTATGATTTTCAGATCTTTTAGAATTTATTTTCCAAGAGTCCCCTTCTCTTCAACCTTTAAATAAGAACAAGCAGAGTAGTGTCTGCTACTGTGACTCCTGGAAAAAACAATGTTTCGTATTCCCCTGGTGTCACAGCAAGCCTACTTAGCTAGTGAGTAATTCCCAGAGCTGTGGTGACCTCATCAATGGATCTGATGCACAAACAAAAACATCCTTCACTTGGGTCTGAAAAAAATAAAAGATGATTGTTGGACCTTTTTGTTGATAGTAAAATCAGCCATGAATACTGTGTGTGCGTGTATGTGGATTTGTGTGTGTGTGTGTAGTTATGTGTGGGCATGTGCATGCACAAGCGTGACCAGGACTCGAGGACAACCTTGATACATTAACTCTAATCAGAAGCTTTGAACATGAAGAGGAGAAGGAAATACACAAAGTAAATATGAGGAATTTTTTTCTTTTTCATTTATAGCCATGATATACTGTATATGCTGTATCTGTATCAGATATTTCTACCATATTGTACCAACATCCCTATTTGTCTCAATAAATGAAAATTTCCCATTATTATGAAATTTGAAAAAACAGTGGTCTTGGCATCTCTACTGCAAGTAGTAAGGGTGAAATTAAGTGAAACAATTCCTCTGATCCCTTCCATCAAATAGGTGTAAAGTATGGAAATCAAAAAAAAAAAAGAAATCAGACGCACAAAAAAATTCTCTGTTTGTCCATGTGCTGCTGTTTGTACCAATTATATTTGGAATAAATTTCCATTGAACAAAGGGTATAAATTGAAATATTCCTGAGATTTAGATTTTACATCTCTTATGTTGTCCTACTTGGCCTATGATTTAGCTGAAAATATGAATAGGTCAAAAGTCTATGGCTTTCTCTCTCTCTCTGTTGGTTTTTTTTTTTTTTTTTTACATTTTATTGAAAAAAATTTAAATTGTAGTAAAAAGTCTACATAACATAAAATTTACCATCTTAATCATTTTAAGGGTACAGTTTAATAGTGTTCAGTATATTCATATTATTGTGCAATAGCCATGCCCATTACGTTAAAGTTTTTTCTTTTTTTCTTTTTTTTCCATGAAAGAGTGAGGAATGAAAAGGAGATATTTTGGGGAAGGAACTTGCATACTTAAGAGAACTTATTACACAGCAGTATAACCATGGGCCACGTAGATGAATCTATTCAGGCAACGCTTCCCTGGGACGGTATTGTTTATGTGTGCTGTGCTCGTCATGGGCAGCGTTGATTCTACTTCTGACGATTCCCACGTTTGGAGTCTTGGGTGGGGCTACTTAGATTTGCCAGATAATTCATGTACTTTAGCCATGTCTACGTGGCTCAGCCATGTCCATTTAATATATTTTAATCAGTCACTGCAGAATAAACCTGAAATATTTGGCTTTATTAATGATTGATTGTATAGATGGTGGGTCCTCATTCAGTTAACCATTCACAATACTGCTTTGGTTGTGCTTAGCTTTTACTCTGTTTTTAAGTCATTTAGAACAGTCATGGTCTTAAATGCTTTATCCTGAAAGACCTGTTTTAATAGACTCATTATAAAAGTGCTAAGTGGTCTAGTTTTATTGAACTATCATTTTTGGTAGAGAATTTTTACTACCAAAATTGCTATTTTTCCATGTTGGACTCTTTATAAAGAACAGAGGGAAGTGCTTGTACAGATTTGCATAAAGAACAAAGGTGGGAGATTAGGTTTCTTATTTCCAGGAGCAGTAGAAGGTGTTTTACGCCTTTCTGTGCTCTGGCCTTAAGATGAGAACCCTTCTCTTCGGAATGCCCCGAATGAAGCATGGTGCTTGGTCATGCTTAGGGAGAGGAGACACCTGGTGTGTCATTAACCGACCTCTGACTGTCAGCACACCCTTGGACTGTGCCGATAAGTTGTGGTCCCTCTATCCGCAATCAGCCTACCAAGAACAAACCCCAGACCAATGAGATTGTATTTGGCCTTTGGGGGAATTAATGTTAAATGAGATCATAAGGGTCGGGCCCTAATCCAATGACTGTTGTCTTTATAAGAAGAGAAAGAGACACCAGAGCACCTTGTGAGGACAGTGAGAAGACCATGTGCAAGCCAAGGAGAGAGGCCTCAGAAGAAACCAAAGCTGCCGACACCTTGATCTTTGACTTCCAGCCTCCAGAACCGTGGGAAAGTAGACTGCTGTTGTTTAAGCCCTCCAGTCTGTGGTATTTTGTTATGGCAGCTCGAGCAGACTAAGCCATCACTGTGGATGCTCCTCCTAATATTTCTGGAATTGTGTAATAACATGAAAGGACATCCTTTGTTGCACATTACCCTTTCCACTGCCTGATCAGAGAGGGTCATTTCTGCAACAATCTTCAAGATCCTCTCTAAATCCTTTAGGAGTTAGATCATCCTCTTGGAAGCAACCATCCTGCCGTCATCCTAGTCAGTTTTAACCTCTTTGGTTGTTAGCTAGTCCCACTCTTGTCAACAGCTCTGCTGTGATGTGAGCAGGTTTTCAGCACTGCTTTCATTGCCTTTATGCAATACTACATCCTTGTGAGATCTGTGATTATTTTCATTCCATTTGCATTATACCTTTGGATATACCTCATCTGAAAATCAGGAAGAGACGGATTATGACACTGAGCTGAAGGGGAGGAAGGAACATAAGCGTCAGGAAGGGCTGTTTCAGTTGGAACTATTCTTATCAGTGCTCGATTTACCAGTGAATATTGTACTAAGGTGGCTTATGCTCCGCCCCCAGCCCTCTTAGCTGTAGGGACTTGGATATTCAGATGACAAAGATCCCTTACACCTTACCTTTGAACCAGTCCTTAGACTTCTTAATTTAATTTTTACATTTATTTTTATTTTAGAAACTGTAAAAGATTTTTTTAAAAGCAAAGGACATTGAGTCCTTTGCTCTGCACAAAGCAGAGCACAACTTAGTTTGCTCCCAGAAGGAGGTATAGGGACATATCTCTGCTGAAGAAACCGCCCTTAGGATTTTAAAAGCGTTTTTATATCCATCATTTTATTGGATTCATTATTTCATAGCAGGTAGTTGGTGATGTATAACTGTTGATTATTTTCTTAGTTGATGGCTCCTACTAGTCAGGAACTACTAACTTTTAGGATAAGAAATTAGTAGTAATAAGAACAATAATGGTAATGCAGTTGAGTGTTTACCACACTCCAGGTATTGTGCTAAGTGCTCTACTCAAAATTGGGAGTAAGAATTGGCTGAATGAATCAGACCATCACTCCAAAAGGTCATGAGTTAGCATGCTGTGGTCCTTTCTCTGTCCATCCACAGAGTGGGATGCAAAGAGCCTCCATGCACAGAGCCCTCTTACGGAGTATGCAGTGAATGGCATCCGTTGTTAGGATGGCCTTATGGAAATGTCTGGTCAGGAGTCCAGGAAGTTAACCAGGAATAGAGAAGACATTATATAAATGTGTCCAGGGATATGTGTGGAAGCCTTATTCTAATAAGAAACAGAGCTAAGCTATGATAACATCCTTAGGGTATTCATTTGGGCTTAAGTCATATAGCAGTTGGTACAAGAAAGTGGTTTTAAGAGACAAATTGTAGTATGTTTTCATCTTTTCTAACCTCAATCAGCTTTCGGAATTTCTGTGAATTTTTTTCACGCTTCATAATGTGAGAAAGATATTTTCTGTTTATACATTATATCAATTAAATCCCTAAAGAATATATCTTTTATACAAAATGCAACTAATAATGTCATGGTGATTTTCTAATTGTCATGAAACTAAATAAGTTGGTGGCTTATGCAGGTTTACAAATTGTCATTTTGCATGGTTAGAGTATTACAAGAGATCTTTGTGGCTTTTAAAAACCTACTATAGACTGTTTGGCTTCACTTAGTTAGCCTTCAGGATAATAACACCATTTACTAGACTATACTAAACTTCCAAAAGGGCAGAGGTAAAGAATTAAACCAAGCCACAGCTGCAGCGGTGGTTGTTTCTCTGCAATGTGGAGAAATACATAGCCTGGTAATGTGTTGAAGCAGAGCCATCTTATCATCGAAGTGCTAAGAGTGATTTGCAAACATTTTGTAATAGGAATTATATAATCTGTCCAAGGAAATGAACAGAAACTCATAACAGGAAAGTCTGATGTCAGTCCACCAGCTTGAAACTTGAGTTTAAAAGATGCATTGAGACTAAGCATATATTGGAGGGAGTTGGTTTAAGCCAACAGGCCTCTGACTGACTGACTTCATTTAGGATAATGCTCTCAATGCAAACACATTGTCTTGGGACAGTGAGTCTAATCCTCTCGTTCTAGTTTAGAAACCTGGGCATGTGTAGTTCTCAGAGGCACATATTTTGCTGGCTTATTAGGCTAGTGAAGAGGATGGAAGATTTTGGAGTCTCCACCTTTGTTGTTTCCATTCTGGGCCAGATAAATTCTTCTGGGATTGCATAGATGATCTCCAGTACCGTTCTAAGACAATGCCATGCCTGCCACTTAGACTTACGGAATGAAGGAATTTAGTTAACGGCTTCATATAAATCTGCCTGGAGAATTTAGAGACCTTGTTTTTGATAACTGGGCATAAATGGGTTTTGAGAATAGAATTTGGTAGAGAGAGTGCCAAGAAAGCACAAAATTGAATTAAGATTAGGTTTGGCCTTATATGACCAAAAGCCTAAAATGAGAGTAGCTTCAATGAGATAGTTTGTTTCTTTTTTAGATAAAAGAAATTCGAAGGTAGGTAGTCCAGAGCTGGTATGATGACTTCCCCATGCTATCAGGAGCTTCTACCTCATGGCCTAAGATGGCTGTTAGAGCTCTAGTCATCACATCATATCTGCATTCCAGCCAGTTGGAAAGAGGAAGTGACAAAAAAAGGGCAATCCTCCCTCTCCCATGAGGTGGCTTCTTGGAAGTTGCAAATCTCTCTGGCGGAAACTTGGCCACCAGACCACACCCAATGCAGGAGAAGCCAGATAATGTAGGTGGGTAGCTGTGTGGCAGGGTACCTCACTAGATGCCCAGTCCTTATTACTACAGAGGAGACAAGAGGCTATAGGGAGAAGAGTAGCAGATTCCAGCACAACTGCTAGGTACTCTACTATTTATACAAAAATCAGAGCTATAAGAACTTTAATAAATGGTGGTACCATAGATGTGGGTTTTCTTTCTCACCATGGGGAAAAGCAGAAAATTTGTTGAAGAAACACTTATTAGAAAACAAATCTTTGGTAGTTGATTGAACTTAGACATTAAAACATTGATTCCTTTTAGCAGCCTTATATTTCTTATGCAAGCAAAAAGGAGAGATGTGACCCGGGAATGGAGAGGCGGAAATGATTAAATGCCAACTCCGTGACTTTTATAGCAGTTCTTTCAGCTGCCTACCCACAAAGCACTTCCCAAGGAGATTACAGCCAAGAATTCACTTGGGCCGGGCTTGTCCATTTTTCATTCATTTCAATGACCATCTCCAGGCAGAAAACATTCTCAAAGAAGAAAACCCATTGAAGGACTTGGGGAGTATGAACAGAGTAGGTTTTCCTTTAAAAGAAAAGAAAAAAGAAATAACTTAAAACCACCTATGACTGAGTAACAATTTTAGAGCTCTATTTTCTGTGTGTGTGTGTCTGTCTTTGTGCATCGAAATCAATACAAATATATGCATATGTATTCAAGGTCAGGTTAATAATTTTACAGAATTAGGGATTTCATCTCTTTTCTTGTTTTAATGATGCTGAATGAAAACAAAATGAGGAAATTCTTTTAAAATAGCCTTGCCAAAAACATGAAAAGGCGTTTAGCATTCAATGAACTGCATATTTTCCTAATGGGTGGTCAGTAAACTCAGTTTAATGCATGGGGCAATATTTTGGTCTGATCTTCTGCAAAAAATACTTCATAAACCTCAAACACAAGGTATTTAACAACTTCTTGGGTAGACTTCTAGTTCTTTAGTAACTTTCAGGTATTTAAAATGGCCAGTCTAGTTTTTCCTCCCTGCAAGTACCCTTTAGCACTTCAAGGGGTTGCCTTGGGGCATCCATTATTCAGTTTCGGATTGGAGGGTGGGAAAGGTCAGAGCACTCCCAATGTGTGTGAATTGCTTTAGGTCAGAGAATCTCCTCCCCAGCAATCTCTAGTCTCTTATAGAGATGGGAGGGAGGTGATGGATGTGGTTGGTCCAAAGACCAGTTCAGGTACTTCTTAATAGGCCCTGAGGTGATGTGTCTTTAAGGCCAGAATAACTTTTCACTGGCTGTCTTCAGATTTGAGCTTTAGCTGACATTTGGAGCCATCAGGCAAATTCCATTCTGTATTCAGTTTACATATGATAAGTTTTATATCTTGGATGTTTTCTGACTCTAGTTTACTATTTTACCCATTTTTGCAGTCTTTTCTTAATCGTTTCATTCTGTGATTGTTGGAGTGATTTGTTTACCTCTACTATTCTAGAAGTCTAGTGGAATCTAGAAAGATTAGCATCAACCAATGTGTTGAAAGCTTTATATTTAATAAGTATGTAGGAGATGGTTTTCCAGACTCCAACATGTGCTAACAAATTGCTTGCAAAAATAATGTAACAATATACTTTTTACCTCATTATGAAGTTTACATTTTCAGCAGTAAAATGGGGATTAGGAATCTTAAGGCTTAAGATATGATGAAAAAAACTAACCAGTTGAAACCAGGGATGATTTACTACTCGTGCTCTGCTTCATGCCTATCGGAGAAAACTTGAGATTTGGAAATAAATGAACAATATATCCCAAGTTGTCTCATCAGTGGTTTCAGAAAATGCTGTAGTCAGTTAATAATGGTTTGTTGTTAAAATATTTGGCCATCTAGTCTGTGAACCATTGGAATTAAATAATTTGCTTACCTAACAGAGTAATTTATATACTTCCAAATCATTTTTTTAATCAGAGATTTTTAAGTACCTAAGTATATATAGAATGGTTCTAAAGACTTTTAAGAGTTATAAATGGAAACAAGCTCTTACTCACATGTTGGGTTATAGTTTGGTTAAGTTATGAGACATAACTGGTTAAGTTATGAGAAGAACTATA